>NW_025533959.1:0-230000 GCF_020615455.1 Coregonus clupeaformis
CACACACATACATAAACCATACACATTGACTCATACTGTATGTGTGGAAGGAAGCTCATTACCATTGACAGTTCATCTCACTCTTCCCTTCTTCTAAAGGGTCCTATAGTCAATCAATTTTCAATCAATTTTATTTTATATAGCCCTTCTTACATCAGCTAATATCTCGAAGTGCTGTACAGAAACCCAGCCTAAAACCCCAAACAGCTAGTAATGCAGGTGTAGAAGCACGGTGGCTAGGAAAAACTCCCTAGAAAGGCGAAAACCTAGGAAGAAACCTAGAGAGGAACCAGGCTATGAGGGGTGGCCAGTCCTCTTCTGGCTGTGCCGGGTGAAGATTATAACAGAACCATGCCAAGATGTTCAAAAATGTTCATAAGTGACAAGCATGGTCAAATAATAATCAGGAATAAATCTCAGTTGGCTTTTCATAGCCGATCATTAAGAGTTGAAAACAGCAGGTCTGGGACAGGTAGGGTTCCATAACCGCAGGCAGAACAGTTGAAACTGGAATAGCAGCAAGGCCAGGCGGACTGGGGACAGCAAGGAGTCACCACGGCCGGTAGTCCCGACGTATGGTCCTAGGTGCTCAGGTCTCTCAGTTGGCTTTTCATAGCCGATCATTAAGAGTTGAAAACAGCAGGTCTGGGACAGGTAGGGGTTTCGTAACCGCAGGCAGAACAGTTGAAACTGGAATAGCAGCAAGGCCAGGCGGGATTCCAGTGAGGCCTTCCTATAGTGGCAGTACTCTAAATGCAATTGTAATGATATACACACCCTGAGGGAAGCCTTTTTCTGTGATGCAGTGATGGTGAAATGAAATGCGCACACTGACACTGAGGGGGCCGGTTACAGGCATCACATAAGGCTTCCTCCTGTGTTATAGCAGTGGATGGAGAGGAGAGAGGAAGGCCTCACTGGAATCCCACTGGCTCAGGAGGCTGAGATCAATCACTACTCTACAGTAGGCTTAAACACACAACCAGCTGAGAAACACACCCAC
Source organism: Coregonus clupeaformis (assembly GCF_020615455.1). Classification (NCBI taxonomy): domain Eukaryota; kingdom Metazoa; phylum Chordata; class Actinopteri; order Salmoniformes; family Salmonidae; genus Coregonus; species Coregonus clupeaformis. Next base: position 1,004 of record NW_025533959.1, read on the forward strand.
CACAAATACAATACAACTCAACCACAGCTCAATGCTACATACTGTGCATACAAAGAACGACACACACACACACCCCACTGATACAACCAACCCAACCCAATCCAGGCACTATGCTCTGTGGATACAAAGAGAAACAGACGCAGAAATGAAGAGGCTAAACAATGACTGCAGATTTGCATCCTCACACAGTCTCACTGTAACGGACATTGCACACATACAAAGTCAAAACCAAACAGCCACTTACATCCTGAGAGAACTGGATTGAGGTCACCTACATCCTGTCTACTCCCTGTCTATACCCTGTCTATACCGTGTCTACTCCCTGTCTATACCCTGTCTATACCCTGTCTACTCCCTGTCTACACCCTGTCTACTCCCTGTCTACACCCTGTCTACTCCCTGTCTACACCCTCTCTATACCCTGTCTACTCCCTGTCTACACCCTGTCTACTCCCTGTCTATACCCTGTCTATACCCTGTCTACTCCCTGTCTATACCCTGTCTACTCCCTGTCTACACCCTCTCTATACCCTGTCTACACCCTCTCTATACCCTGTCTACTCCCTGTCTACACCCTGTCTACTCCGTGTCTATACCCTGTCTATACCCTGTCTATACCCTGTCTACACCCTGTCTACACCCTGTCTATACCCTGTCTACTCCCTGTCTACACCCTGTCTACTCCCTGTCTATACCCTGTCTACACCCTGTCTACTACCTGTCTACACCCTGTCTACTCCCTGTCTACTCCCTGTCTATACAGTGTCTACTCCCTGTCTACACCCTGTCTACACCCTGTCTACACCCTGTCTACACCCTGTCTATACCCTGTCTACTCCCTTTCTATACCCTGTCTACACCCTGTCTATACCCTGTCTATACCCTGTCTACTCCCTGTCCATACCCTGTCTATACCCTGTCCATACCCTGTCCATACCCTGTCTACTCCCTGTCTACTCCCTGTCTACACCCTGTCTACTCCCTGTCTACACCCTCTCTATACCCTGTCTACACCCTCTCTATACCCTGTCTACTCCCTGTCTACACCCTGTCTACTCCCTGTCTATACCCTGTCTATACCCTGTCTACACCCTGTCTACACCCTGTCTATACCCTGTCTACTCCCTGTCTACACCCTGTCTACTCCCTGTCTATACCCTGTCTACACCCTGTCTACTCCCTGTCTACACCCTGTCTACTCCCTGTCTACTCCCTGTCTATACAGTGTCTACTCCCTGTCAACACCCTGTCTACACCCTGTCTACTCCCTGTCTACACCCTGTCTACACCCTGTCTACACCCTGTCTACTCCCTGTCTACACCCTGTCTACACCCTGTCTACTCCCTGTCTACACCCTGTCTAGTCCCTGTCTATATCCTGTCTACACCCTGTCTATACCCTGTCTACTCCCTGTCTACTCCCTATCTACACCCTGTCTATACCCTGTCTATACCCTGTCTACACCCTGTCTATACCCTGTATTTACCCTGTCCATACCCTGTCTATACCCTGTCCATACCCTGTCCAAACCCTGTCTATACCCTGTCTACACCCTGTCTACTCCCTGTCTAGACCCTGTCTACTCCCTGTCTATACCCTGTCTATACCCTGTCTACACCCTGTCTACACCCTGTCTACACCCTGTCTATACCCTGTCTACTACCTGTCTACACCCTGTCTACTCCCTGTCTACTCCCTGTCTATACAGTGTCTACTCCCTGTCTACACCCTGTCTACACCCTGTCTACACCCTGTCTACACCCTGTCTATACCCTGTCTACTCCCTTTCTATACCCTGTCTACACCCTGTCTATACCCTGTCTATACCCTGTCTACTCCCTGTCCATACCCTGTCTATACCCTGTCCATACCCTGTCCATACCCTGTCTACTCCCTGTCTACACCCTGTCTACTCCCTGTCTACACCCTGTCTACACCCTGTCTATACCCTGTCTATACCCTGTCTACACCCTGTCTATACCCTGCATTTACCCTGTCCATACCCTGTCTATACCCTGTCCATACCCTTGTCCAAACCCTGTCTATACCCTGTCTACACCCTGTCTACTCACTGTCTAGACCCTGTCTACTCCCTGTCTATACCCTGTCTACTCCCTGTCTACACCCTGTCTACTCCCTGTCTATACCCTGTCTACACCCTGTCTACTCCCTGTCTACACCCTGTCTACTCCCTGTCTACTCCCTGTCTATACAGTGTCTACTCCCTGTCAACACCCTGTCTACACCCTGTCTACTCCCTGTCTACACCCTGTCTACACCCTGTCTACACCCTGTCTACTCCCTGTCTACACCCTGTCTACACCCTGTCTACTCCCTGTCTACACCCTGTCTAGTCCCTGTCTATACCCTGTCTACACCCTGTCTATACCCTGTCTACTCCCTGTCTACTCCCTATCTACACCCTGTCTATACCCTGTCTATACCCTGTCTACACCCTGTCTATACCCTGTATTTACCCTGTCCATACCCTGTCTATACCCTGTCCATACCCTGTCCAAACCCTGTCTATACCCTGTCTACACCCTGTCTACTCCCTGTCTAGACCCTGTCTACTCCCTGTCTATACCCTGTCTATACCCTGTCTACACCCTGTCTACACCCTGTCTACACCCTGTCTATACCCTGTCTACTACCTGTCTACACCCTGTCTACTCCCTGTCTACTCCCTGTCTATACAGTGTCTACTCCCTGTCTACACCCTGTCTACACCCTGTCTACACCCTGTCTACACCCTGTCTATACCCTGTCTACTCCCTTTCTATACCCTGTCTACACCCTGTCTATACCCTGTCTATACCCTGTCTACTCCCTGTCCATACCCTGTCTATACCCTGTCCATACCCTGTCCATACCCTGTCTACTCCCTGTCTACACCCTGTCTACTCCTGTCTACACCCTGTCTACTCCCTGTCTATACCCTGTCTACTCCCTATCTACACCCTGTCTATACCCTGTCTATACCCTGTCTACACCCTGTCTATACCCTGCATTTACCCTGTCCATACCCTGTCTATACCCTGTCCATACCCTTGTCCAAACCCTGTCTATACCCTGTCTACACCCTGTCTACTCACTGTCTAGACCCTGTCTACTCCCTGTCTATACCCTGTCTATACCCTGTCTACACCCTGTCTACACCCTGTCTACACCCTGTCTATACCCTGTCTACTACCTGTCTACACCCTGTCTACACCCTGTCTACTCCCTGTCTACTCCCTGTCTATACAGTGTCTACTCCCTGTCTACACCCTGTCTACACCCTGTCTACACCCTGTCTACACCCTGTCTATACCCTGTCTACTCCCTTTCTATACCCTGTCTACACCCTGTCTATACCCTGTCTATACCCTGTCTACTCCCTGTCCATACCCTGTCTATACCCTGTCCATACCCTGTCCATACCCTGTCTACTCCCTGTCTACACCCTGTCTACTCCCTGTCTACACCCTGTCTACTCCCTGTCTATACCCTGTCTACTCCCTATCTACACCCTGTCTATACCCTGTCTATACCCTGTCTACACCCTGTCTATACCCTGCATTTACCCTGTCCATACCCTGTCTATACCCTGTCCATACCCTTGTCCAAACCCTGTCTATACCCTGTCTACACCCTGTCTACTCACTGTCTAGACCCTGTCTACTCCCTGTCTATACCCTGTCTATACCCTGTCTACACCCTGTCTACACCCTGTCTACACCCTGTCTATACCCTGTCTACTCCCTTTCTATACCCTGTCTACACCCTGTCTATACCCTGTCTACACCCTGTCTACTCCCTGTCTAGACCCTGTCTACTCCCTGTCTATACCCTGTCTATACCCTGTCTACACCCTGTCTACACCCTGTCTACACCCTGTCTATACCCTGTCTACTACCTGTCTACACCCTGTCTACTCCCTGTCTACTCCCTGTCTATACAGTGTCTACTCCCTGTCTACACCCTGTCTACACCCTGTCTACACCCTGTCTACACCCTGTCTATACCCTGTCTACTCCCTTTCTATACCCTGTCTACACCCTGTCTATACCCTGTCTATACCCTGTCTACTCCCTGTCCATACCCTGTCTATACCCTGTCCATACCCTGTCCATACCCTGTCTACTCCCTGTCTACACCCTGTCTACTCCCTGTCTACACCCTGTCTACTCCCTGTCTATACCCTGTCTACTCCCTATCTACACCCTGTCTATACCCTGTCTATACCCTGTCTACACCCTGTCTATACCCTGCATTTACCCTGTCCATACCCTGTCTATACCCTGTCCATACCCTTGTCCAAACCCTGTCTATACCCTGTCTACACCCTGTCTACTCACTGTCTAGACCCTGTCTACTCCTGTCTATACCCCTGTCTATACCCTGTCTACACCCTGTCTACACCCTGTCTACACCCTGTCTATACCCTGTCTACTACCTGTCTACACCCTGTCTACACCCTGTCTACTCCCTGTCTACTCCCTGTCTATACACTGTCTACTCCCTGTCTACACCCTGTCTACACCCTGTCTACACCCTGTCTACACCCTGTCTATACCCTGTCTACTCCCTTTCTATACCCTGTCTACACCCTGTCTATACCCTGTCTATACCCTGTCTACTCCCTGTCCATACCCTGTCTATACCCTGTCCATACCCTGTCCATACCCTGTCTACTCCTGTCTACACCCTGTCTACTCCCTGTCTACACCCTGTCTACTCCCTGTCTATACCCTGTCTACTCCTATCTACACCCTGTCTATACCCTGTCTATACCCTGTCTACACCCTGTCTATACCCTGCATTTACCCTGTCCATACCCTGTCTATACCCTGTCCATACCCTTGTCCAAACCCTGTCTATACCCTGTCTACACCCTGTCTACTCACTGTCTAGACCCTGTCTACTCCCTGTCTATACCCTGTCTATACCCTGTCTACACCCTGTCTACACCCTGTCTACACCCTGTCTATACCCTGTCTACTCCCTTTCTATACCCTGTCTACACCCTGTCTATACCCTGTCTATACCCTGTTTACTCCCTGTCCATACCCTGTCCATACCCTGTCCATACACTGTCCATACCCTGTCTACTCCCTGTCTACTCCCTGTTTACACCCTGTCTCACCCTGTCTACTCCCTGTCTACTCCCTGTCTATACCCTGTCTACACCCTGTCTACACCCTGTCTACACCCTGTCTACTCCCTGTCTACACCCTGTCTACTCCCTGTCTATACCCTGTCTACTCCCTGTCTACACCATGTCTACTCCCTGTCTACTCCCTGTCTAAACCCTGTCTACACCCTGTCCATACCCTGTCTATACCCTGTCCATACCCTGTCCAAACCCTGTCTATACCCTGTCTACTCCCTGTCCACACCCTGTCTACTCCCTGTCTAAACCCTGTCTATACCCTGTCTACACCCTGTCTACACCCTGTCTACACCCTGTCTATACCCTGTCTACTCCCTTTCTATACCCTGTCTACACCCTGTCTATACCCTGTCTATACCCTGTCTACTCCCTGTCCATACCCTGTCTATACCCTGTCCATACCCTGTCTACTCCCTGTCTACTCCCTGTCTACACCCTGTCTACGCCCTGTCTACACCCTGTCTATACCCTGTCTACTCCCTTTCTACACCCTGTCTACACCCTGTCTACTCCCTGTCTACACCCTGTCTATACCCTGTCTACTCCCTGTCTACACCCTCTCTATACCCTGTCTACTCCCTGTCTACACCCTGTCTACTCCCTGTCTACACCCTGTTTATACTCTGTCTACTCCCTGTCTACACCCTGTCTACACCCTGTCTACACCCTGTCTACACCCTGTCTATACCCTGTCTACACCCTGTCTATACCCTGTCTTCACCCTGTCTGCTCCATGTCTACTCCCTGTCTATACCCTGTCTATACTCTGTCCACACCCTGTCCATACCCTGTCTACTCCCTGTCTACTCCCTGTCTACACCCTGTCTACTCCCTGTCTACACCCTGTCTACTCCCTGTCTATACCCTGTCTATACCCTGTCTACACCCTGTCTACACCCTGTCTATACCCTGTCTACTTCCTGTCTACACCCTGTCTACTCCCTGTCTATACCCTGTCTACTCCCTGTCTACACCCTGTCTACTCCCTGTCTACCCCCTGTCTATACCCTGTCTATACCCTGTCTACTCCCTGTCTACACCCTCTCTATACCCTGTCTACACCCTCTCTATACCCTGTCTACTCCCTGTCTACACCCTGTCTACTCCCTGTCTATACCCTGTCTATACCCTGTCTACACCCTGTCTACACCCTGTCTATACCCTGTCTACTCCCTGTCTACACCCTGTCTACTCCCTGTCTATACCCTGTCTACACCCTGTCTACTCCCTGTCTACACCCTGTCTACTCCCTGTCTACTCCCTGTCTATACAGTGTCTACTCCCTGTCAACACCCTGTCTACACCCTGTCTACTCCCTGTCTACACCCTGTCTACACCCTGTCTACACCCTGTCTACTCCCTGTCTACACCCTGTCTACACCCTGTCTACTCCCTGTCTACACCCTGTCTAGTCCCTGTCTATACCCTGTCTACACCCTGTCTATACCCTGTCTACTCCCTGTCTACTCCCTATCTACACCCTGTCTATACCCTGTCTATACCCTGTCTACACCCTGTCTATACCTGTATTTACCCTGTCCATACCCTGTCTATACCCCTGTCCATACCCCTGTCCAAACCCTGTCTATACCCCTGTCTACACCCTGTCTACTCCTGTCTAGACCCTGTCTACTCCCTGTCTATACCCTGTCTATACCCTGTCTACACCCTGTCTACACCCTGTCTACACCCTGTCTACACCCTGTCTACTCCCTGTCTACACCCTGTCTACTCCCTGTCTACTCCTGTCTATACAGTGTCTACTCCCTGTCTACACCCTGTCTACACCCTGTCTACACCCTGTCTACACCCTGTCTATACCCTGTCTACTCCTTTCTATACCCTGTCTACACCCTGTCTATACCCTGTCTATACCCTGTCTACTCCCTGTCCATACCCTGTCTATACCCTGTCCATACCCTGTCTATACCCTGTCTACTCCCTGTCTACACCCTGTCTACTCCCTGTCTACACCCTGTCTACTCCCTGTCTATACCCTGTCTACTCCCTATCTACACCCTGTCTATACCCTGTCTATACCCTGTCTACACCCTGTCTATACCCTGTATTTACCCTGTCCATACCCTGTCTATACCCTGTCCATACCCTGTCCAAACCCTGTCTATACCCTGTCTACACCCTGTCTACTCACTGTCTAGACCCTGTCTACTCCCTGTCTATACCCTGTCTATACCCTGTCTACACCCTGTCTACACCCTGTCTACACCCTGTCTATACCCTGTCTACTCCCTTTCTATACCCTGTCTACACCCTGTCTATACCCTGTCTATACCCTGTCTATACCCTGTTTACTCCCTGTCCATACCCTGTCCATACCCTGTCCATACCCTGTCCATACCCTGTCTACTCCCTGTCTACTCCCTGTTTACACCCTGTCTCACCCTGTCTACTCCCTGTCTACTCCCTGTCTATACCCTGTCTACACCCTGTCTACACCCTGTCTACACCCTGTCTACTCCCTGTCTACACCCTGTCTACTCCCTGTCTATACCCTGTCTACTCCCTGTCTACACCATGTCTACTCCCTGTCTACTCCCTGTCTACACCCTGTCTACACCCTGTCCATACCCTGTCTATACCCTGTCCATACCCTGTCCAAACCCTGTCTATACCCTGTCTACTCCCTGTCCACACCCTGTCTACTCCCTTTCTAAACCCTGTCTATACCCTGTCTACACCCTGTCTACACCCTGTCTACACCCTGTCTATACCCTGTCTATACCCTGTCTACTCCCTTTCTATACCCTGTCTACACCCTGTCTATACCCTGTCTATACCCTGTCTACTCCCTGTCCATACCCTGTCTATACCCTGTCCATACCCTGTCTACTCCCTGTCTACTCCCTGTCTACACCCTGTCTACGCCCTGTCTACACCCTGTCTATACCCTGTCTACTCCCTGTCTACACCCTGTCTACACCCTGTCTACTCCCTGTCTACACCCTGTCTATACCCTGTCTACTCCCTGTCTACACCCTCTCTATACCCTGTCTACTCCCTGTCTACACCCTGTCTACTCCCTGTCTACACCCTGTTTATACTCTGTCTACTCCCTGTCTACACCCTGTCTACACCCTGTCTACACCCTGTCTACACCCTGTCTATACCCTGTCTACACCCTGTCTATACCCTGTCTTCACCCTGTCTGCTCCATGTCTACTCCCTGTCTATACCCTGTCTATACTCTGTCCACACCCTGTCCACACCCTGTCCACACCCTGTCCATACCCTGTCTATACCCTGTCTATACCCTGTCCATACCCTGTCTATACCCTGTATACATTACTCAGCCACAGAACTTCAGGAGCACCCATGGTGAGAATCCTAAATGAATCGATGTCTTTGTTCCAGTCAGGATGAGTGCCTCACTCTAGATGACAGAGATTGGTTTGAAACAGTATTCCAGGGACTTGGCCTGAGGGCATGTTTCTGATTAAGTACCACATTGTTTGAAGGCGTGCTGCTCTGCTCCTCGTCCTGTTCCGGACTGGGAGGCCGCCGATACAGAGGACTGATAACAGGATCATTACTGCGCTAGTGCTGGCTAATCAAACGCTGTGTTTAAACTTAATGAAAGCCATCCATTTCTATCAAGCCATGGACACACAAGGCTGACCATCGCAATGGGGGTAGGCCATGTAAGAAGGAGTATGAAGAGTGAGGGCACTGCTTTGCACTCGTTCAACTGTATTTATTGCAGGGGTGGAGGTTGATATTGCTCTGTCAGTGGGTTTCAATGCAAAGCTGCTCAAAATGTAAAGTGAAGTGAGAGTGGCTGAGAGTCTAAAACTTGTGCTATAATGCTTGACACATCAGTGAGGACTGTAGCTGTAGTCCCACATAAACACACAGACACATACGCTCTGTCTTCACAAACACAGATGTGCACGCATCACATTCATTTGACACTCCCTTTCTGTTCTCGAGTGAGTTTTACAGGCTCTAGGGCCAATGGAGGGAGATAAGGAGAGAAAAATGAAATGCAAAAATAATCTTTCAAAGAGAGTTCGACTTTTTGTGCCACCTCAGAGAAAACATCTGTCACTGTCACAGCACCATGAGAAGCACAGACACAAACAAACAAACACACAAAAACACACATACACACACACAGAGAGAGAGAGAGAGAGAGAGAGAGAGAGAGAGAGAGAGAGAGAGAGAGAGAGAGAGAGAGAGAGAGAGAGAGAGAGAGAGAGAGAGAGAGATTGAGAGAGAGAGAGAGAGAGAGAGAGAGATTGAGAGAGAGAGAGAGAGAGAGAGAGAGAGAGAGAGAGAGAGAGAGAGAGAGAGAGAGAGAGCTGGCAATAGAGATTGTGCCTTGTGACATGAAATGGCTCCCCGGCCAAGGTCACCACATGGCTCAACAGCATTGCCCAACTCTAACCAACAGAATTATGAACAGGCCCTAATAAACACAACATGTAAAGCGTTGGTCCCATGTTTCATGAGCTGAAATAAAAGATCCCAGAAATGTTCCATATGCACAAAAAGCGTATTTCTCTCAAATGTTGTGCACAAATTTGTTTACATCCCTGTTAGTGAGAATTTCTCCTTTGCCAAGATAATCCATCCACCTGACAGGTGTGGCATATCAAGAAGCTGATTAAACAGCATGATCATCACACAGGTGTACCTTGTGCTGGGGACAATAAAAGGCCACTCTAAAATGTGCAATTTTGTTACAAAACACAATGCCACAGATGGAGCGTGCAATTGACATGCTGACTGCAGGAATGTCCACCAGAGCTGTTGCCAGATAATTGAATGTTAATTTCTCTACCATAAGTCGTTTTAGAGAATTTGGCAGTACGTTCAACCAGCCTCAAACCACAGACCACGTGTAACCACGCCAGCCCAGGACCTCCACATCTGGCTTCTTCACCTGCGTGATCGTCTGAGACCAGCCACCCGGACAGCTGATGAAACTGAGGAGTCTGTCTGTAATAAAGCTCTTTGGGTGGGCCTATTCTCTCCCAGGCCCACCCATGGTTGCGCTCCTGCCCAGTCATGTGAAATCCATAGATTAGGGCCTAATAAATTCATTTCAATTGACTGATTTCCCTATACGGTATGAACTGTAAGTAAAATCGTTGAAATTGTTGCATGTTGAATTTATATTTTTGTTCAGTATAAGTAAATACTGTACAAAGAAAATACTGGGTAACAGTTATGTGGGGGCAAATGGTTTTGTTACAGTCTAAATGCTATGAAAATGCTTGAGCTGAATAGTGCTATTCACTGGTAATTTCCCCTGCTGTCCAGTAACCTCTTCATACACCCCACAAAGGAGGTATTTGTTATTGGCCCTTATCTCTGGGGCACTAAAGGCCTAACCAAGCAGAATTCTAGTTCTGTTTGTTTAGGTTCTAAAGATCTTATCACTCCCCTATCTTAGACACTTAGGCTGTGAGAACTGGTTAGAACCTGCTTTTGTTTGTTTTAATGCTTTAAGGGAGTAGAGTTATTTACCCCTTATCTCTTTTGTAAGCTTACCTCCCTCTAGAAGGGGTAAACAGCTCCTTGTGTAGATAAAGTATATAAAGACTGTGTGATTTGTAAATAATCAAGTTACTCTCTGGCTTTATCCTGAGAGGGAACCTACTGGCAATTGCTTGAATAAAACTCTTATAAACTGGAAAATGAGCTCTGCCTGATCCTTGGAATGAGATTTTCCTCAACAGTTAGTAAATACTGTACGAAGCAAATACTAAGTACAACTAGTCAAGATGGATAAATCCAGCAGCTCAAAAGACAGGAATTAAAATAAATATAGATAAATAATAATAATAGCCTACCTTGGTTCTAGAGTTCCATGACAGCATTTAAGGACAAACAACATGTACAAGGGCGTGACTGTGAACCAGGATTTGTAACCGGTTCAGGGAATAGGACCCAAAACCTCCCTGAACCGAAAACTTGATTATATATTTTTTTAAATTATTGGAAAAACAGAATCAGAACATGGAAAGAAAGTGATCTATACTGTTTTGGAACACAACCGTTATTTAAAAGCATGGGAACCGGTTAATAACATAATTTTACGTTCCGGGCAACAAGGCGCCTATGCAAAGCCCTCACTCTGTCACTCAGAAACGTATTCCAGTGTCTGTCTGCCAGCTGAAAATCTTTGCCAGTGTATGTGTTTGTAGGCAACCTGCCCTTCCCCCTTCGAAGCTTAGGCTACTGTAGCCTACTGACGTTACAAGCCTTCAGAAATTAGGGAGAGATGTTTTATTAGAGAAGAATTGATTAACTTTTTCAATGCTAGTTACGGATACAATAGTTATCACGTTTCACATTGGATTAAATAACTACAAAAAGGTAAGACGTGTTTTTCATTCTGGTGCCGCTCTGCACACACAAGCTTGTTAGTTAGCTAGCTAGCTCTGGTCCAACTTTAAGACAACTCTCGTAAGTTCAACGACATTCAAAGTTCATCCATAGAAGCCGTTCCTCCGTAGGTATAATTCTGTGGGCCTAATTCAGATAATGCATGTCATAACTATGACCAGTGCTTCAAGCCAAGCCTCCTCCTCCACCCTCTCTAGCTCTCTCCCCACCCGCAAAATTTCAGTCGCATCTCGCGCCCTACACTTGTCTGTCCATCGCGCATATAAACAACTATAGCCTAGGCAGCCGATAGCGCCCACGCACTAGCGTTCTCAATTTCAGCCTGAACCCTTGTCTCTCTCTCCTCCTTGTCAGCTGCAGGAGCAGGCACAGGCTGCCGTGTGTGTTGCGCTGTCCAGGGTGCTGAAGCTGCTATCTAACTACAGTTATTAACTCATTTCTTACTTGTTGTTCCTCTGATTGAAAAGTTATGTTACTGAAATTGCTCATTTGTTGAGAATGCAAAAACATTCCCTACTTGTGAAATGTGCCTTCCCTGCCATGCTCTGTTCACGTGACACATGCATGCAACCGTTTGGCCATAGGCCGGATTATAGCTAATAATATCCAGAACATTTATTATTATTTCATTATTCAAGACTCCATGTCTCCAATGTTATTTTATTGAGGTATTCTTCTGTTGTGTTCTCTTCTGTTTCCTTAATGCTTAGGCAATGGCCTAATTAGCCAGAACATTTAATTTGTTATTTTATTTCAAAATAAAAAGCTTGATTGTATTTAAAGGCATGACTGACTGATTCATACTTATATAGGCTACTATAGTACTATAATAATAATAATAATAATAATAATAATAATAATAATAATAATAATAATAATCCTAAAAAAAAGAAGAAGAAGGAGAAGGTGGGTAAGCTGTGTGCTTTGTGTGGCACTGCCAAACGTGTTAGATTAAAAAGTTTGTGTTTTCTGACTATTTGGAACAGTGTAAACAACACCTAACAAATTAGAAATCCCAGAGAGTCTGTTCTAACGAAGAAATGCATTTCTTTGCCTAAAAAGATTAAACACAGTTGCATTCCGACAACTGCTGACATGTTGCGGTTTATTTGTTTAATTATTCAAGGCTCCCTTTGTTATTTCATTTTAAAACTAAGCCTACTGATGATATTAGCTTACTTATTATTATACTGATGATAATAATAACAACATCAAAAAGAAGAAAGAGATCAAGAAGAAGGAGAGGAGTGAGCGCTGCGTGACCATTTGTGTAAAGGTAGGCTATTATTAAAATATGTGTTTTCTGACTATTTGGAACAGTGTAAACAACGCTGAATAAATTATAAGAAATCACAGATAATCTGTTTTAACAAAAACAATTAGCTCACGGAATCAAACACAAACTTAAAAACAGGCAACAGAAGAAGCATCTGTCTAATTTCTGAAGATATATACAGTATGAATGTTTTACTGTATAAACCCTGAGATCCACATATAACAGTTGTTGATTATATTCAAGTTGGGTTTTCCCCTCTCATCACTTTTCTTAGACAAGGCAAGGGCTTTTCCCTCTCTCCTCACTCCGCTCGCTTCAGTCTCTGCCACGTTGTTGTAAACACCAGTGTAAATGAATAGTCTACTGGTCAACTTTAACAAAATAGCAATATGAAATCAGGCATTGTTTTGGTTTCGGGCTCATTACATTTATGTGATGTCGGACCGGGCCTGGGCTCGGGCTTCAGCTCATCGGGCTTCGGTCAGACCAGGCTCAAATTTTCAGCCCCAATGAGAACTCTAACATTGGCTGCCTAGGCTAAAACATCTATAGCTTGCCCGCTCCATAGCAAGCTGCCTTATCCTCACTGATTGGTAAAGTAATTTAATGCTGAGCTAATGTAATAAACAACTATTATTTCAGAGGTTTAAAAAGGAACAGAAAGGAATATAAACAGGTACTTTTTATTGTTTCGAAACTGTTCAGAACTTTATTTTGCATGTCGGAACAGTGGAACGAAACAAAAAAAAAATAGGGTTCTGTTCAGAACGAAGCGATTGGAAAATAATTGTGGTTCCAAACCCTGCTGTTAACTACTGTGAACTTCAAGGAAAGAGATTAAACTCCATGAAAAGAGGAGATACAACAGGTGAAATCAGAGTAACAGTCTGGGAGGTTCAACCACCACACAGTGAAACTGTGAATGAAGAAGTGATTTAAGAGGGAGCTGTGATGAGACTTACAGAGGTGAAGTTCTGGGGACCGCACGGCTCTCCTCGGTACTTGCAGGAGAGAAGCATGTCCTCCAGCTGGTGGCTCAGCCGGTCCATAAACTCCAGGTTGCTGCCCTCAAAGTTTCTGGGGGGCAGGAACAGCCTGAAGTCAGACAGTTTACTGAACCAGGCCTGGCTGTCCTCCTGCAGCAAATCCAGCACCATAGGCCTCATCGTCCGGTTGGCCAGCAGTAGGCCCAGCCAGTGGCCAGCAAAGTACAGGTCACTTTTGGTGAGCTTGTAGAGGCGGATGGGGTTGTTGTTGCAGATAGTGACTGTGGGGAAGGGCATCTCCTTGGCCCACTCTGTGTGGATCCGTGTGTAGGTGGGGAAGGAGAGCCAGTGGAGCAGGCGGTTGGAGGACCAGGACAGGAGCAGGCCCATTGAGGTGCACAGGGCCAGCAGCCAGAAGGCCCGACGGCCCATTGAGCCACCGGGGACACACACATGTCTGAGGCCGTGCAGACGTGTCCTGGCCAGCAGGGTGGAGGTGATTGAGGACAGGCCTGGCCTTGCAGGGAGGCGCCGGCGGCCTCTCCTCACCACGGCTGGGGATCCCCGCTGGAGACATCTCCCCTCCAGAGCCATGGCTGCCCACAGTGCTCCTAGTGCCGGGGGAAAGGCTTCATCTCCCAGCCAGGCCTCAGGGGCTGGGGCCCACATGGAGCTCCAGGGCACCGATATCCCCACTGATGTAATCCACACCTGGATTTGTGCTTATCTGACTCTGCTGTTACACACACTCCATACAAGCTCCTCACACACAACCTCTCTCCCACACACACATACTAACTCTCTCTCTGTTACAGTGTCTTCTGTTTGTTGTTGTCGGCATCCTGTTTTACTCTTTAGCTACTTGTTGGGCTTCTCCCTCTCAGTCCATCTAGTTCCCTTGACATGAGAGTACTCCACTCATCCAACTCAGCAGTAAAAATACATTCAGCCATGCAAATATGCACCAAGCGATGCAGCTTCTACATGAGCGACTCCAGCATCCGCACCAGTTAGTGTAACACAGAGCGAGAGAAGAAGAGACAGAGAGAGAGAGAGAGAGAGAGAGAGAGAGAGAGAGAGAGGTAGAGGTAGAGAGAGAGAGGTAGAGGGAAAAGGACAGGGAGGGAGAAGAGAGGGGGTGGAGTGAGTGCTAGAGGAGAGAGCGGCAAGATGAGCTGAGAGGCACAGACAAAATGAAAGAAAGGAAGGTAAAGGAAGTAAAAAGAAGAGAGCAGTGAGTCTCTGGGCTGTTGTGGTTCTATCTGGTTACGTCTGTCAGAGAGAGGCTCGTCCTGCCAGTTCCCTCTGCTCTGTCTCTCTCTGCCGACCGAGGCTGCTGTCTGTTGGGACTTTGCCGTCGTTCCACTCCGCTCAGTGATGCTCAGCCTCGTTCAACCTGCTTACCCTCCAACACCACCATGGCCAGAGGCTGGACTAGTTTACATGCCACCATTAAAGTGAGCAGCCACGCATCGCTAATTGCCTTCGTGAGTCTCCCTCGCTAATTTCTTCTCCGGCTCTTTTTGTGAGCTCACTTTTATCTTCTTGATTTCCAGCCCTCCCCTCTTCCCATCTGTCACTCTTTCACTCCCTCCATATCCCCCCTTTCTCCTTTCTCTTCTCCTCCTCTCCTACCTGGAGGAGCGGGTGTTGTGTCCTGCGGGTGACCACTTGTGCGAGGAGCAGACACGCTTCTCACTCCCAGACGCACGCAAACACACACTCACACTGAGAGAGGAGCACATGCACACACACTGCGTTTCCCTGTGGGAGACCTGACCAGAGTGGATGGGATATCTGTTCAGTCACGCTCAGATCCCGGTATCTCTCTCTCTCGTTCTCTCGCTCCTGTTTTCTTTCACTCTCTCTGTTTCATTTCCAATCGTAACGCTCCTCTTGTTTTTCATCCTCTTCTAAAAATACTTGTCTCTCCAAATCAAATTCAGCAACTTGCCCTCACGCTCCTCCTCCTCTCTCTCATGTGCCGATGTCCGTCAATCTTTCTCAGCTCCACCTCCAACCGGGCTCCTCCTCCTATGAAGGAGAGTGCAATAGGCTGTGCGCTTTCTCTCTCTCTCTCTCTTCCCCTCCTGTTTGCTCCCTCTGTCCTTAGTTCTCTCTCTCTCTCTCTCTCTCTCTCTCTTCCTCCTTCAGATATTGCCCTGTTATTTTCAGTGTTCTCTTCCTCCTGTGCAGACAGGCTGTTCCTCTGGTCCCCTCTCTCTCATTGGGCAGTGTGTCTCTCTGTGCTCCTCTCCTCCTGCGCCACAGCTCTGTCCACCCAGCCAGTGAGAGAGCGAGCGATGTCTGTCTGAGAACGCCAGCTCTCTCTCTCTCTCTCTCTCTCTCTCTCTCTCTCTCTCTCTCTCTCTCTCTCTCTCTCTGTCTCTGTCTCTGTCTCTCTCTCTCTCTCTCTCTCTCTCTCTCTCTCTCTCTCTCTCTCTCTCTCTCTCTCTCTCTCTCTCTCGCTCTCTCTCTCTCTCGCTCGCTCTCTCTCGCTCTCTCTCTCGCTCTCTCTCGCTCTCTCTCGCTCTCTCTCTCTCCTCCCTTTCTGTTTGTCTGCTGCTGCCACGACTTACGCAACAGGAGCAGAATGGGAGAGCAGGAGAGTGTGTGTGTGTGCTCAGAGAGGGAGACTGAGACAACCAGCACCCTGCTGAATTATTGCTTTGGCTGCTTTACCCTCTTTCAAACTAGTCCTCTCTCTCTCGCTGTGTGTATTCTCTGTCTCCCTTCGTCAAATACACACAAAACAGCCCTACAGAATGTGGAAAAAGGACTGGGCTTTTAGTTAAATTTCTGTCCTGTTTGTGTAACATAAATTATCTTGGATAATGTTATCCACATAGGGGTTAGACAAAATCAAGAAAATAGCTAGACATTAGGCAGATGGAGGGAAGGATGTGATTTAATTAAAGATGACAAGACAAACAAGAGTAACACTGAAGTACAACATTCAAAAGCGCTGTGGTCGTCTTAGCCAGCACAGCTTCACGCTTGGTTTCAAGCCAAACATTGCACATATGGCTTGTCATCGCCAACTAACTCTCTAGAGCTCAACCCATTACCACCGCAGCAGAAGGATAGGGAAAAAACACAACTTTGACTTGTCATGTCTCCTAACAGCGTTGGCTCAGCTGTGCTCTCCAGTGAAATCGCCTGGAGGACCACTATCCTTCCCATCCCATTTACCCCCACATACGTTCATATAGTGGACGCTTTTATCCGCAAAGACGCCACCTACATGTAATGTGTGCAATACAACGAAATGAGCAGTAGCGTAGATACTACGTCCCTTAGGAGAAGTATGGAGAGTGTTGGCGTGTTAGAAAACTGCAGTGGTCATAGTACTGGAAGCACAATTCCAAATAAAGAGTGGCAAATAGACAATGCATGAGACAGTGAGACATGAGTGCAGTACTAAATAGGAAGTATCATCATAATAGGTCAACAGGAAGTGATGCACCTGCATGTCTGACTCGGTCTGTGATTTGACTGGGCACCTCAGACAGTTCCAGCTACAGTCCACTCACACAGCACTGTCCAGTTGGCCTATAGCGGTTATAACGTCATCACAACAACGCAGTCATTTGGTACCTTACAACTCATTACTTTTGAAAATATATATAACATATATAATATATAAAGATAATATATACAATAATGATATTGATTATTTAGGAGGAGCTGTTTATGGTTACAATTATCTCTTGTTGGGCCAAATAAAATCCCTGATGAAACTATAATCTCAGACACTTTAATATTTGAATATCTCGGTTTGTAAAATTGCTTCATTTGCATCAATAATTCTCCGAAATGCTTTTGACAGAGCATCCACCAGTCTTCCTCAGCTAATGGCAAAGTCAATATTTTTCTCCCTCGATGTGAGATTACTATTTTTCACTTTCTTAATTGAGTTGCTTTTAGCTGTTCTCAGCTAACAGAGAGGAGAGAGTTGAATAGGAGCCCAGCTCAGAAAAACAGCAGAATGGCTGTGTCTCAAATGGCACCCTACTTTCTATGGGCCCTGGTCAAAAGTAGTGCACTTTATAGAGAATAGGGTGCCATTTGGGACGGACCCTATAAGTACAGTAGGATCTGCCCTCTGTGTGGCCCCTATGACTAACTCATTATCAAGCTGAATATGGTACTGGTAGTACTGGTATCTGTACTTATCTTGTATGACTCACTGGGGCTAAGTGAATTGTGTAGCTGTTATAGAAACACAAACAGCAACAGAGAAAGAGAAAATGTTTAAAGTGCTGCATTATAACTCATTGCATTGGCTTGGCACACCTCGACCGACTTGCAGTTGTGTGAATTGTACGTGCTATAACACAATGCTTTCTGACAGCTCCATGTGATTTGATCGCAAGAGACATGATAAAAAAGCTTCTACACTGAGGGGTCATATACACACCCAGCCCACACAAACGTCTAGAGAAACCCTTCACATAGAGGACCATGCGCACACACACACACACACACACACACACACACACACACACACACACACACACACACACACACACACACACACATCCAAAACCACAAATAACAATAATGTAAAAGGAAAACTGTAAACACATAGAAGATGTAAAATAATGTATATCTAACCTACACACGAACCCATAGAAAAACACAAATGTCATGAACATGCACCCGTTTATTCTAATGCACCCCCATGCAGCCTATGGCTCAGTGCAGAGCCAGTCCTTTATACAGTCTGAATCCAGCAGCAGCATTATAATTAGATAAGGAGTGTTATTCAGTCCAGGGTAGCTCAAAGGCTCAACATAAATATCCAATTAGCCAGCCTCCACAACATCAGGGGAATCAGAGAATAATCAGAGATATATCACTGAACCACCTGATTCAATTACACACATTCTTCTGTCCACAATTCTGTGTGCATCTACTGTAAAATACCCCCTGTCCTTCATCAACAAACACTGTCCAGGATTCAAGGATTGGACAACAGTACAATAATCATGAAGAAATGATGTGCGGAAAGGTCTAAACTGCTATTATGATATTCATGATATTCACATCTCAGGAGGGCGAGGCAGACAGAAAATAAACGTACACATGCGCACATCACAGATTCCCTCATACAAGCATTTTCAACATGTTGCTAAAGGATTAGAATCACAAAAAGACGGCTTGAGGGTCGCTAACGCTTTACTCCTTCTGAAGCAGAGAAGCAGTGACATGGAGAGCAGATGAAAGATGAGTAGGACGAGGAAACAGTGTATTTTGTGCAGCGCTGCCATCCATCAAATCCACAGCATGCATTAAGATGACACCAATAGCAGGCGATCAATGGCTTTTCTGTATTTTAGGAGTATTTTAATCGAGCGTAGTCACACTTGTCTGGCTGTAGGTGTAGCAGTGCCTCCCCTGGCTTCAAACGCCGCCTCCTCTCTAAATGAAAGGGAGGGCTGCTGCTGCTGAGCTGCAGGATGGTAATAGATTGAATGTTCCCTTGGTGGGTGAGTTCTGAGGGCTCACTGCTGTCATTATGGCTATTAGTTGTTGTCATGCCATGGAATTATCATCAGTTGGCTTGCTGAAATTAGAGGAGATAGGGGGATTGGGTCTGTTCGTCAAATCCCAATCATAACCCTGCTGCTCTGTAGTCTGTAGTCTCTGATTAGATGTTGTACGACAGCCATCATCATCATCACCAACACCGCAGAGCGAGGACAGTAATGGCTACGCAGTCTGGTATCGATCACACTCAACCTCTCCAAATGGATGGGTTGCCTCAGGATCATTCAAGTGTTTGTTTGTCTAGTGTGAACGTGATGATCTGGTCAGGTGCAGACACATTACATGTTGTTGCTATGTTATTTACATAGTCAAGTGTGATCAAACATTCCTTAGTGGGGTGCAGGGTCAAAGAAATAGAGCCGGCACACTCATAAGCTCCACCACCTAACTTTATTCATAAACAAACAACGTTTCCATCCTGCAAGGATCTTCCTCAGGTCATTGTGTTATTTACAGTCAGGTCCATAAATATCTGGACATTGACCAAGTTATTATTATTTTAGCTGTCTACCACAGCATATTGGAGTTGAAATTAAATAAAGAATATGAGCTGAAAGTCTCCAAATCGGGTGAACGGTGTTGGATTTACAGCACGTTTTATATGTGGTCCCCCCTTTTTAAGGGACCAAAAGTAATTGAACAATTGGCTGCTCAGCTGTTCCATGGCCAGGTGTGTGTTATTCCCTCATTAGTTCATTTACAAGTAAGCAGATAAAAGGTCTAGAGTTGATTTCAAGTGTGGCATTTGCATTCTGTTGCTGTTAACCCTCAATATGAAGTCCAAAGAGCTGTCACTGCCAATGAAGCAAGCCATCATTAGGCTGAAAAATCAAAACAAACCCATCAGAGAGATAGAAAAAAGATTAGGTGTGGCCAAATCAACTATTTGGTACATTCTTAAAAAGAAAGAATGCACTGGTGAGCTCAGGAACACCAAAAGGCCCGGAAGACCATGGAAAACAACTGTGGTGGATTACAGAATAATTATTTCCATGGTGAAGAAAAACCCCTTCACAACAGTTGGCCAGATTAAGAACACCCTCCAGGAGGTAGGCGTATCTGTGTCAAAGTCAACAATCAAGAGAAGACTTCACCAGAGTAAATACAGAGGGTTTACCACAAGATGAAACCATTGGTAAACCTCAAAAACAGGAAGACCAGATTAGAGTTTGCCAAAAACATCTAAAAAAGCCTGTACAATTCTGGAACAATATCCTATGGACAGATGAGACAAAGATCAACTTGTACCAGAATGATGGGAAGAGAGGAGTATGGAGAAGGGAAGGAACTGCTCATGATCCGAAGCATACTACCTCATCAGTGAAGCATTGTGGAGGTAGTGTTATGGCGTGGGCATGTATGGCTGCCAATGGAACTGGTTCCCTTGTATTTATTGATGATGTGACTGCTGACAAAAGCAGCAGGATGAATTCTGAAGTGTTTAGGGCTATATTATCTGCTCAGATTCAGCCAAATGCTTTGTGTTAGTTTGTCGAATTACATTTGAGCCCCTAAAATTGGGGGCTATGTATAAGAATGGTTGTAATTCCTACATGGTTCATACAAAAATGTTGACAAAACCCTTAAATTAAAGATGAAAGTCTACACTTAAAGCACATCTTGACTGTTTCCTTTCAAATCCATTGTGGTGGTTTACAGAGCCAAAATGATGCAAATTGTGTCACTGTCCAAATACTTATGGACCTGACTATATAAATATATATATTCACTTCTTGTTTCTTACTGTACAAGATATTGATCTTTCAGATAAATCGATGCCATTACAACACCTTAGTTATAGTGCATAGGCCAACAGCTACTGTTTGTTGGTAGAGAGACAGCATGTGAAACAGTGTTTAGCCTGTTTAGATTGTCTGCAGTGGAACATGAAGCCTCTTATGAAGTTTGATCCATGCTGGTGTTATAGCTAATCTGTCTAGAGAAAGAGGTGAAATAAATTACTCCTGGTCCTCCAGCACACCAGGGAAAGACTGTAATACCACAGATATAATGTCACGCTCTGGCTCCGGGACTGTGTAGTTTGAGCCAGGGTGTATTCATTTGGTTGTGTTGGGTATAGGGTGTGTTCATTTGGTTGTGTTTGGTTTTGGTTGTAGTGTCTTGTCTCGTCATGTGACTCCCAATCGGAGGTAACGAGTGTCAGCTGTCGGCTCGTTATCTCTGATTGGGAGCCATATTTAAACTGTCAGTGTTCACCTTAGGGTTGTGGGTTTTTGTTCCATGTTTCAGTCTGTGTACTGAGGACTTCACTATCCGTCATTGTTTATTGTTTTCTCGTTCGTGCACTTTAACTTTAATAAAGTCATGTTCGCTACAAACGCTGCGCTTTGGTCCACTCCTTCCGTAGACGGCCGTGACAGAAAAACCCACCACAAAAGGACCAAGCAGCGTATACAGGAACACCCGCAGGAGAGAACGCTGGTGGATGTCCTCCTCGGCTGGGGACATATTACGCAGGAGGAGGCCGTCCGGTACCGGAGGGCGATGAAGGGGGAGAACCTGGCAGGAGAGGAGCAACGGCGTCAGCAGGGCCATCGTCGGAAGGACGAGAGGCACCCCCAAGAATTTTTTAGGGGGGGGCACACGGCATGGGCGACTGGGCAGCAGGAGGCTGCCACAGGGAGATGTGGAGAGAAGGCTATCGGATTACGGGAGCCATTGGCGAGTAGAGGGAGGGAAGTTGTTGTGGCACGGCGTGAGAGACTGATGTGTGTTACCAGTCCGGTCCAGCCCGTTCCTGATCCCCAGTTAAGGCCAGTGGTGTGTGTTCCCGGTACGGACCGGCCTGTTCCTACTCCACGCACCAAGCCCACGGTGTGCGTCGCCAGTCCAGCCCGGCCTGTTCCTGCTCCACGCACTAAACCTACGGTGTGCGTCGCCAGCCCAGCCCGGCCGGTTCCTGCTCCACGCACTAAACCTACGGGGTGCGTCGCCAGCCCAGCCCGGCCTGTTCCTGCTCCACGCACCAAGCCTACGGTGTGCGTCGACAGCCCTGCCCGGCCTGTTCCTGCTCTACGCACTAAACCTACGGTGTGCGTCGCCAGCCCAGCCCGGCCTGTTCCTGCTCCACGCACAAAGCCTACGGTGTGCGTCGCCAGCCCAGCCCGGCCTATCCCTGCTCCACGCACCAAGCCTACGGGGTGCGTTGCCAGCCCAGCCCGGCCTGTCCCTGCTCTACGCACAAAGCCTACGGTGTGCGTCACCAGCCCAGCCCGGCCTGTTCCTGCTCCACGCACAGAACCTACGGTGTGCGTCGCCAGCCCGACCCGGCCTGTTCCTGCCACTCGCACCAAACCAGGGGTGCGAGTCGCCAGCCTGGTCCAGCCCGTTCCTGCTACTCGCACCAAGCCAGGGGTACGAGTCGTCGGCCTGGTCCAGCCCGTTCCTGCTACTCGCACCAAGCCAAGGGTGCGAGTCGTCAGCCTGGTTCAGCTCGTCCCTGCTACTCGCACCGGGCCAAGGGTGCGAGTCGTCAGCCTGGTCCAGCCCGTTCCTGCTACTCGCACCAAGCCAGGGGTACGAGTCGTCGGCCTGGTCCAGCCCGTTCCTGCTACTCGCACCAAGCCAAGGATGCGAGTCGTCAGCCTGGTTCAGCTCGTCCCTGCTACTCGCACCAAGCCAAGGGGTGCGAGCCGGTCAGCCTGATCCAGCCCATTCCTGCTACTCGCACCAAGCCAGGGATGCGAGTCTTCAGCCTGGTGAGGCCTGTTCCGGCTCCACGCACCAGCCAAAGGGTGCGTGATCGTCTGCCAGGTCCGGTCCATTCCTACCTCACGCGCCAAGCCAGGGGTGCGCGTCGGAGGTCCTGATCCAGCAAGCGGGGTCAGATCGGACCGGGGCACTACGGGGGGAGTGAAGTGGGGTGGTGGTCAAGCCCGAGCCGGAGCCGCCTCCGAGGAGCAACACCCACCCAGCCCTCCCCTATTTTGGGGTGTAGGCGCGGTCGGAGTCCGCGCCTTTAGGGGGTACTGTCACGCTCTGGCTCCGGGACTGTGTAGTTTGAGCCAGGGTGTATTCATTTGGTTGTGTTGGGTATAGGGTGTGTTCATTTGGTTGTGTTTGGTTTTGGTTGTAGTGTCTTGTCTCGTCATGTGACTCCCAATCGGAGGTAACGAGTGTCAGCTGTCGGCTCGTTATCTCTGATTGGGAGCCATATTTAAACTGTCAGTGTTCACCTTAGGGTTGTGGGTTTTTGTTCCATGTTTCAGTCTGTGTACTGAGGACTTCACTATCCGTCATTGTTTATTGTTTTTCGTTCGTGCACTTTAACTTTAATAAAGTCATGTTCGCTACAAACGCTGCGCTTTGGTCCACTCCTTCCGTAGACGGCCGTGACATATAAGTAGGAGCCAGATACTTCACAAGATGTGATGTATAAATCTGAAGCATCCGTTTAGAACTTCTTCTCACCACCAAATAAGTCCAGTGGTGGGAAGTCGGACAAGATGGAGCTAGATGAAACTTGGCCGACATTCTGATCATTTGATAATTGATGAAACATTCGATCTCAATACAGTTCTCTGATTCCCAAAAATACAGTCTGTTAACAACAGAGTGCACTACGTTTTGTAGACTTTACACTTTCTGAACGTTTCTAAACATTGCATTGTTTAGGAGCGCAAGGGCGACTTGAGTTATTGCAAATGAGCACTTCACAGAGTAGGCTTTCCCTAACAGAAATATACAAATATCCAATAGGATCTCGCTAGCTCGTGCTTGGCTCTGCCCACCTCCTTGCTTGTTCTGCACACTATGCTTAATTTGCTCCCATTGGAAACAACGCCAATGATCTTGGGTTAGTTACCAGTATCTTTGGTCATGCATACTGTACAGGGTGTGACGGTGATGAAGGGTCCCCCTGAGAGTTCAGCTACAGTTATTCAACATACACTGAAGAAAAATAAACACAACATGTAAAGTGTTGGTCCCATGTTTCATGAGCTGAAATAAAAGATCCCAGAAATGTACCATATGCACAAAAAATATTATTTATCTGAAATGTTCTTTATTTATTTATGTTCTTTATTTATTTATCTGAATACATCCCTGTTAGTGAGCATTTCTCCTTTGCTAAGATAATCCATCCACCTGACAGGTGTGGCATATCAAGAAGCTGATTAAACAGCATGATCATTACACAGGTGCACATTGTGCTGGGGACAACAAAAGGCCACTCTAAAATGTGCAGTTTTGTCACACAACACAATGCCACAGATGTCTCAAGTTTTGAGGGAGTGTGCAATTGGCATGCTGACTGCAGGAATGTCCACCAGAGCTGTTGCCAGATCATTTAATGTTCATTTTTCTACCATAAGCCGTCTCCAACGTCGTTTTAGAGAATTTGGCAGTACGTCCGACCGGCCTCAAAACTGCAGACCACGTGTAACCATGCTAGCCCAGGACCTCCACATCTGGCTTCTTCACCTGCGGGATTGTCTGAGACCAGCCACCCGGACAGCTGATGGAACTGTGGGTTTGCAGAACCGAATAATTTCTGCACAAACTGTCAGAAACCGTCTCATGGAAGCTCATATGCGTGCTCGTCATCCTCACCAGGATCTTGACCTGACTGCAGTTCAGCGTCGTAACCGACTTCAGTGGGAAAATGCTCACCTTTGATGGCCACTGGCACGCTGGAGAAGTGTGCTCTTCACGGATGAATCCCGGTTTCAACTGTACGGGACAGATGCTAGACAGCGTGTATAGCATCGTGTGGGCGAGCGGTTTGCTGCTGTCAATGTTGTGAACAGAGTGCCCCATGGTGGCGGTGGGGTTATGGTATGGGCAGGCATAAACTACGGACAACGAACACAATTGCATTTTATCGATGGAAATTTGAATGCACAGAGATACCGTGACGAGATCCTGAGGCCCATTGTCGTGACATTCATCCGCCGCCATCACCTCATGTTTCAGCATGATAATGGACGGCCCCATGTCGCAAGGATCTGTACACAATTCCTGGAAGCTGAAAATGTCCCAGTCCTTCCATGGCCTGCATACTCACCAGACACGTAACCCATTGAGCATGTTTGAGATGCTCTGGATCAACGTGTACGACAGCGTGTTCCAGTTCCCGCCAATATCCAGCAACTTCGCACAGCCATTGAAGAGGAGGGGGAAAACATTCCACAGGCCACAATCAACAGCCTGATTAACTCTATGCGAAGGAGATGTGTCGAGCTGCATGAGGCAAATGGAGGTCACACCAGATAGTGACGGGTTTTCTGATCCATGCCCCTACTTTTTTTTAAAGGTATCTGTTACCAATAGATTCATATCTGTATTCCCAGTGATGTGAAATCCATAGATTAGGGCCTAATTCATTTATTTCAATTGAGTAATTTCCTTAAATGAACTGTAACTCAATAAAATCTTTGAAATTGTTCCATGTTGCGTTTATATGTTTGTTCAGTGTAATGTATTGAGGAATCAACGGGACCAATAGGAAGACAACCAGGACTACAGTATCAGTGACCACTATTCGTACGGCAAAGCCATGACCAACATTTAAGACAGCTCAATGCCTTTGTATTTGGAGATTTAAACTTCTCAATAGTGCTTAATGTTTGATGTGTTTTGATGTCCTGTTTTCTGTAACAGTGTTGAATACAAAGGCAATGTTGTGCCATTATGACCTTGGATTATTTTTATGTAGGAACGAAAGGTTTGTGTGACGAAAAAGTCATTCCTGTTTTATAGTGCTTTTATTATCCGTGCCTGTCATGTCTCCACCCACAAATAGGTAGATGATGGGGGATCCTATCAATGCAGAGATGCCATCTCTTTGATTAAGGTGCACTGAAATGGACTAGAAAGAGCTCATAAACCCGTCTCCCAAACAGGAGTACTGTATGTACACTGGTGCTGTGATGTACATGCTAAGGGGTGCTATAATGTAGAGTGAATATGTGTGTGTGTGAGCGTTTGTAACCCCATGCTCTCTCCTGAGTACCTTAATTCCCCTTTTCAATTCCTGTCTCCGTCATCAGGGCTGTGAGGGGAGGAAGGAGGTGAATTCATCAGTGAAGGGAAATAGACAGAGCAGGTAGAGGGGTATGTTAGACAGTGGCTATGTGCTGCTGTGCCTGCTGCTCAGGGTACTGCAGCTGGAGCACATGGCAACAGGCTAGAGGAGAGTGTGGCTGGCGGGCTGCATGCATCACACAGCCCTGATACTGAGAGAAGAGAGAGCTGTCCCTGTGTGGGGGACTGCTGTCTCCCTCTGATAAAAGCTAGCATATTGTTCCCTCTCTTGGCTCAGTCTTTCATTGTGAAACGGTTGCAGCCAGAAACCTAACAGGAGCCCATGGCCTATG
Source organism: Coregonus clupeaformis (assembly GCF_020615455.1). Taxonomy (NCBI): domain Eukaryota; kingdom Metazoa; phylum Chordata; class Actinopteri; order Salmoniformes; family Salmonidae; genus Coregonus; species Coregonus clupeaformis. The sequence goes on from NW_025533959.1 coordinate 27,687, forward strand.
TACTCATCTGCTCTCTGTGGATAGAGTGGTCATGTTGTAACTATTTGTATGTTTAGGATGAATCTCTACAGGTTTGAGGAGTGTGTTTCTCCCCTGCCTGAAAGAGGATTTCACCTGTTGGGCCAGTCCTGACAGTCAGGGTTGGGTAGGATACTTTCTAAATGTAATCTGTTACAGTTACTAGTTACCTGTCCAAAATAGTAATCATTAACGTACCTTTTGGATTACCCAAACTCAGTAACATAATCTGATTACTTTCAGTTACTTAAGCATTACTTTCCCCTTAAGAGGCTTTAGAGGAAGACAAAAAGGATCCCTCAAACACATTTGGTGTCATCATAGTGGTCTCTGACTTGTGGTCAGACTCGCTCAACTGGAACAAACTTAAACTTGCTCCTTTTTTTTATGGTGAATTGAATGTCAGTAAAGTGTCAATGTATTTTTTCGCAAACATCTTTTCTGAATTTAAAAGTAATCCAATAAGTAATCATCTACTTTTTCAAAAGTATCTGTAATCTGATTAAAACATGTTTTTCTGGTGATGTAACTGATTACAGTTACAGTTATTTTTAAATCGGATTACATGTAATCATTTACTCCCCAACCCTGCTGACAGTGCATTAGCTAGGCCTCTGGGTGTTGTGGCTAGTGGTCACTACAACCCTCTCTGTCACAGTACTCTAGTCTAGTGTATCATCCATGTCCCCTGGCAGGGGAGCGTAATGGACACAACAGAGGAGTGTAATGGACAGAGACCACACTCCACTGATTTGAGAGTGCATGTGGTGTGTGTGTGTTTCTGTATGTATGTACTGTATGAATGTATGAGGGGTGTAGTAGGTATAATGGGTGTCTAGACAGGTGCTCCTTCTCAATTGAAGGACCTCTTTGGGAGCTACCAGATCTTCCACCACAACCTCAGTGGTTAAATAAATAATCATCTCCAACTGACATTACCCAAACACTCTGCCATGGTTCGGGTGCATCCCAACCAACCTCAACCACCCTCTACCTACTCCCCTGCCCCTTCCAGTACCCTGTAGCCCTCTACCTGCTCCCACTGTCCCTACCAGTACCATGTAGCCCTCTACCCACTCCCCCTTCCAGTACACTGTAGCCCTCTACCCAGTTTGAAAAGTCTAAGCACATTCCAGTCGATGCACTCCACTGACACCAACCTTTCAAAACCAGTCCAGCACATCCTGGGCTTCGCTAGATGTTAGAGGGACAAGGGAGAGGGGAGAGAGCAAAAACCACAGCATTTCAACAATGGATTTTCCTGCCAATCCAATTTTAATTGGGTGGCTCTGAGTCCATCACTACACAGTTGGGTTGAGGCATTACTTCACCTAGGAAAGGATAGTACAGGACTATACTGACCTTCCTAAAACCGCCTGTGTGCTGTGTGTGCAGGTATAGCTATGCCAAATTTGTGTGTTGAGTGTACATGTACACATGCATGCTTCTTACTGAGTGTCTGTATCTTTTCTGTGTATATGAGCATCACTGTACCGGATCAGAGAGTGAATGGATCACTTTTTATCACTCCCTTATGATGAGATGGCCAAAGTGTGATCGATTAATCAGACTGTAGCCATGGTGACATGCCTGGCAAGGCCACGATGCTGCATCAAGCAATGCAGGAGCTGACGTGACCTGAATCCCAGAGAGACACCTTTTTATTCTCCCTGACACACTCAGCCGTGACCAATCACACTAAGTTCAAGTGAAATCGAGGCTGGAACTACAGTTCCCAGAGGGCTACACAGCGTCTGTTAACAAACCATATATTTTTTAAAATCCCTGGCAGGGGTATTCCCCTTGCTTCAATATCCATTATTCAAACCATAATACTGTATAAACGACTATTCTGACCATCATGAAGCCAATGAGAAAAATCACAGCTCTGTAGCTTTTCAGTTTTCCCTCTTAAACCAGAGGTTAAATGTGTACAATCTATTGCGCATAAATCTAGAGGGTGGTAGCTAACCTGATGATCCATATTCATTAGACAGGGGACTGCTTCAAGGAGAAGTCGCATATAATAAATAGTGCCTTGCGTTAGTGCAATCGCAGGGGTCAGAAGGGTATTGATTAAGATGTTGATCATTGCTGACATTAATCTTATCTATGGTGATGAGGGATGTATGTCCGCAAACCTAGTATGAGCTTGAATCAGTAATGGTGAAACTGCCAAGTCCGTTTACAACAATAAATAAATGACTTCAAATAACTAACAATGTTTTTTTCATCATTGCACATGCGTATGTACTGCAATTTTGTTGTACCATGATGCTGGATGCTCCTCTTCTCCATTTCATAAACAAAACAAAAACAATAACAAATGTGTTGGGGCGAACAGTGGTGCTGTGACCCCAAGAAGAGTCATTACTGAGAATGTATCACTAGCTCCGACATTACAAACTCAGCCTAGACAAGATAGCAACTCATACATAAATCACCTTATCAAGTCCAGTTGAGACAGGCTCTATTTTCCTGGTGGTTAGTGATAGTGTGGTCAAGAATAATGTTTAATGTTAGTTATTGTCTGAGCTGCAGTGACACAGAGGTTTCATTAATGGTGCCTGAGGTTTGGAAATCTCCAGACTCCAATTATATGAATGTGAAAAATAGACTAGAACAATCATAGGGAACAGTCATCGCAAGTGTCTTTGTTATAGAAGCTTTGTCCTCCTCCCAGCTGCCCACTGCACTGAGGCTAGGAAACACTGTCACTACCGATAAATCTACGATAATCGAAAATTTCAACAAGCATTTTGCTACGGCTGGCCATGCTTTCCACCTGGCTACCCCTACCCCGGCCACCAACTCTGTCACCCTCCGCTGCAACTTGCCCATGCCCCCGCTTCTCCTTCACCCAAATTCAGATAGCTGATGTTCTGAAAGAGCTGCAAAATCTGGACCCCTACAAATCAGCTGGGCTAGACAATCCTGGACCCTTTCTTTCTAAAATTAGCTGAGCTGAGATCCACAGAGATTGGAAAGTTGCTGCAGTCATCCCCCCTCTTCAAAGGGGTGACACTCTAGATCCAAACTGTTACAGACCTATATCCATCCTACCTGCCTTTCGAAAGTATTTGAAAGCCAAGTTAACAAACAGATCACCGACCATTTCGAATCCCACCGTACCTTCTCCGCTATGCAATCTGGTTTCCGAGCTGGTCATGGGTGTACCTCAGCCACGCTCAAGGTCCTAAACAATATAATAACCGCGATCGATAAAAGACAGTACTGTGCAGCCGTCTTCATTGACCTGGCCAAGGCATTTGACTCTGTCAATCACTGCATTCTTATTGGCAGACTAAATAGCCTTGGTTTCTCAAATGACTGCCTCGCCTGGTTCACCAACTATTTCTCAGATAGAATTCAATGTGTCAAATCGGAGGGCCTATTGTCTGGACCTCTGGCAGTCTCTATGGGGGTGCCACAGGGTTCAATTCTCGGGCCGACTCTATTCTCTGTGTATATCAATGATGTCGCTCTTGCTGCTGGTGACTCTCAGATCCACCTCTAAGCAGATGACACCATTTTGTATACATCTGGCCCTTCATTGGACACTATGTTAACAAACTTCCAAACGAGCTCCAATGCCATACAACACTCCTTCCGTGGCCTCCAACTGCTCTTAAATGCTAGTAAAACTAAATGCATGCTCTTCAATCGAACGCTGCTTGCACCTTCCTGCCCAACTAGAATCACTACCTTCGGCGGGTCTGACTTAGAATATGTGGACAACTACAAATACCTAGGTGTCTAGTTAGACCGTAAACTCTCCTTCCAGACTCACATTAAGCATCTCCAATCCAAACTTAAATCTAGAATCGGCTTCCTATTTCGCAAACAAAGCCTCCTTCACTCTTGCTGCTAAACATGCCCTCGTAAAACTGACTATCCTACCGATCCTTGACTTTGGCGATGTAATTTACAAAATAGCTTCCAACACTCTACTCAGCAAATTGAATGTAGTCTATCACAGTGCCATCCGTTTTGTCACCAAAGCCCCATATACTACCCACCATTGTGACCTGTACGCTCTCGTTGGCTGGCCCTCACCACATATTCGTCTCCAAACTCACTGGCTCCAGGTCATCTATAAATCACTTCTAGGCAAATCCCTGCCTTATCTTAGCTCATTGGTCACCATAGCAACAGCCACCCGTAGTATGCGTTCCAGCAGGTATATCTCACTGGTCATCCCCAAAGCCAACACCTCCTTTGGTCGCCATTCCTTCCAGTTCTCTGCTGCAAATGACTGGAACAAACTGCAAAAATCTCTGAAGCTGGAGACACTTAAATCCCTCACTATCTTTAAGCATCAGTTGTCAGAGCAGCTTACCGATCACTGCACCTGTACACAGCCCATCTGTAATTAGTCCACCCAACTACCTCATCCCCATATTGTTATTTACATTGTTATTTATTTTGCTCATTTGCACCCCGGTATCTCTATTTGCACATCATCTTCTGCACATCTATCACTCCAGTGTTAATACAATTGTAATTATTTTGCACTATGGCCTATTTATTGCCTTACCTCCATAACTTACTACGTTTGCACACACTGTATATAGATTTTTTATTGTGTTATTGACTGTACGTTTTGTTTATTCCATATGTAACTCTGTGTTGTTGTTGTTTTTACCGCACTGCTTTGCTTTATTTTTGCTTTAGCCAGGTCGCAGTTGTAAATGAGAACTTGTTCTCAACTGGCTTACCTGGTTAAATAAAGGTTAAATAAATAAAAAATAAATATTCAGCCAGTGAAGTAACAGGGGGTTGAAACCTGGGTGGTGGAGTGAGCATATTATGTGAGCACTGGCTCAGCCCAATGTCACGTACGTTAAGGAACGGGACGGACCAAGGTGCAGCGTGAACGGCGAACATGTTTATTAACTAATAAACACACGAAACAGTAACCAAAACAACAAACTTAACCGTGACGGTCCAAAGGCTAACACACAAGCCTAAACATGAACATAACAAAATCCCACAATGCAGGCAGGAAAACTGGCTGGCTAAGTATGATCCCCAATCAGAGACAACGAGCGACAGCTGCCTCTGATTGGGAACCACACCCGGCCAAACATAGAAATACAAAACCTAGAATATATTCACACCCTGACCAAACTAGCTAGAGTTCTATAGGCCAGGGCGTGACACCCGATGGCAGTAATGGATTTGACGCCTGAAACAGCTTGCTTAGACTTGTCAAATGGCAATTCCCATTACAAACATTCTCCATTCTTTTGTTGCAGCCTAATCTTTTGATTACGAGGGTACAAGGTGACAGGAGCCACTTGAAACGCTCCTCATCATTACCAACAATTTTCCTTTTGTCATTCCCTCTACCTTTCGTAAGGTTGTGTCACGATCGTTGTAAGAGGCAGACCAAGGCGCAGCGTGATAGGCGTACATCTTTTAATGAGTACTTTACACCAACAACAAAACAACAAAACGATACGTGAAGTCTAAAGGTTCACCAACACAAACCTATACAGAACAAGATCCCACAATCAACTGTGCAAAACAGGCTGCCTAAGTATGGTTCCCAATCAGAGACAACGAGCAACAGCTACCTCTGATCGGGAACCACCCTGGCCAACATAGATCTAAACGATCTAGACAGAAAACAAGGAACAACTAAACATAGGAACTAACACCCTGGCTCAACATTAAAGAGTCCCCAGAGCCAGGGCGTGACAGGTTGCCCTGGTAACAGGAACACCAGCTGTCTGACCCAGCTGTAGGCCAGGTGTGAGTGGGCATGGCCGTTAGCATACGGAAACCTTTTCTTTAAGACTGAGGAGTCGCGAAGATGTGGCTTTATCCACAGAATCAAAGCCAATTACATGTGGAAAGTGAACCTGTCCGATCCTGCTCTGGAAACCCAAAGAAAACTTCCTTGTGGGAATAGAGAGGCAAGGGGCTGAGACCGCCACAACAGTTCTAATGATGCTATTAGTGCTTTAGTGGGGGACAATTAATCAGAGAAGTGATTAGCATTAACTTGTGTAGAGCTTTGGACCATTAGTCAGAGGGCCATATGCAGAACTCTGTAACACAGTCAGTAACTGGATGCACATGTGTGTTCCAAACATGGCCACCTGTTACTATAATAAGGTATGAGTTAGATGTGATAAAACAAAAATACGAACAATAATATTGAAAAACACAATGGAAATATGTGCATGTCGGTGCATGAGTATGTTTTCACCCCATGATCACGCTAAGCCACAAAGAGGCAGATGTACTGTACATTGTACATGTACTGTACATTGTCAACAAGACACAGGAGTAGGCTATTAACCCATAAACAAGCATACATACCTGTGAGTATCCTCTTAACACAGCAGGAATAGCAACAGACAGTACATCTACTATCAGAAAACCAAACAGCCACATGGAGCTTTCGAAAAAAAATAAACTGTTGATGGAAAATGGTCACAGAGAGAGAATAACTTCCCATAAATATGGATAATTGGTTTGACCTGAACCTTGATGCACAGTTTAGATGGTGGCATTACTCGACTCCTTTTTCACAGAACTGGTACCAGCATACTGCATTTGGACCTTTTCTTCAGCGTCATACATTTTAGTCATTTAGTAGACGCTCTTATCCAGAGCGACTTACAGTTGTGAGTGCATAGATTTTTCATACTGGCCCCCCGTAGGAATCGAACCCACAACCCTGGCGTTGCAATCAGTGCTATTTATTAGGATCCCCAATTAGCTGCTGCCAAGGCAACACAACAAATAAAATACATAATATACAGAAATATACATACAGTGCCTTCAGAACGTATTCATACCCCTTGACTTATTCCACATTTTGTTGTGTTACATCCTGAATTCAAAATGGATTAAATATGTTTTTCTCACTGATCTAACGTTACACACAATACCCGATAATGGCAAAGTAAAAACATGTTTTTAGAAATGTTGGCAAATGTATTGAAATTTAAATAAAGAAATATCTAATTTACATTATTATTCACACCCCTGAGTCAATACATGTTAGAATCACCTTTGGCAGCGATTCAAGCTGTGAGCCTTTCTGGGTAAGTCTCTAAGAGCTTTGCACACCTGGATTGTACAATATTTGCCCTCTATTATTTTTTTCAAAATTCTTCAAGCTCTGTCAAATTGGTCGATGATCATTGCTAGACAACCATTTTCAAGTCTTGCCATAGATTTTCAAGCAGATTTAAGTCAAAACTGTAACATTGCCACTCAGGAACATTCACTGTCTTCTTGGTAGGCAACTCCAGTGTAGATTTGCCCTGTTTTAGGTTATTGTCCTGCTGAAAGGTGAATTCATCTCCCAGTGTCTGGTGGAAAGCAGGAACCAGGTTTTCATTTACATTACATTTACGTCATTTAGCAGACCCTCTTATCCAGAGCGACTTACAAATCCTCTAGAATTTTGCCTGTGCTTAGCTCCATTAAGTTTCTTTTTTACCCTGAAAAACTCCCCAGTCATTAACGATTACAAGCATAGTCATAACATGGTGCATAACATGCAGCCACCACTATGCTTGAAAATATGAAGAGTGGTACTCAGTAATGTGTTGTATTGGATTTGCCCCAAACATAACACTTTGTATTCAGGACAAAACATGTATTTATATATTTATACTTTAGCGCCTTGTTGCAAAAAGGATGCATATTTTGTACATGCTTCCTTCTTTTCACTCTGTCAATTAAGTATTGTGGAGTAACTACAATGTTGTTGATCCATCCTAAGTGTTCTCCTATCACAGCCATTAAACTCTGTAACTGTTTTAGGGCTTTATTTTAACAAACCTAACGCAATGGTCAATCTAAGCGCTGGGCGGTAGCGCTATAGGTTCAGGGGTGTGTCAGATTTCTGGGGGGGATTTTCACTATTTCAATTATCGGCGCACTTGCTGGCTTTGGCGCGAACAGACTTTGATGAATAAACAAGTTGTGGGTGTGTCGAGGCTTGGCCCCCTACTAGCCAATCAGAATGTGGTTGCTTCATGTCGTGTATTTACGGTCTTATGTATTGCCTTGGAATCAACTCCAATGTTAGTCCGTTATAGTTTGTTAAATGGCTTACAGAAATTGAATAACAAAATGTAGACCTATCTTTGCTAAATAGTTAAAGTTGCACTATGCAGAAATCGCTCCGCCATTTCCTGGTTGCTAAAGCTCTAAATTCGCCTAATTTCAGTTTGTGACCAAATAAGCTAGTATAGTGTAGAGAATCATTGTACCATCTAAACCGCTGTGAAATATATTTTCCTTAACCAAAAATATTGTTGTGTCAGCTGTTTGAAGCTGGTGTACAAAACCGAAAGTAAAAGATGCAAAAACAAAATGTAAGAACGGGAAGCATAGAAATAGTGCACATAGAACAGATCTACTGCTTCTTAGACTTGCTGTCATTTCAGATCTACTGCTTCTTCTATAACTGTCATTTCTATTTGAATTTGGTCGGGTTGCCCAAAAAGTTACATATTGCCACTTTAACTTGAACCCATTTGCAGTCCACATTGTTCTAAGTAATTGCATTGCTTCAATAGCATTCACACTGATATAGGGGCTAGACCTACTGTAAATTGCATTATGGCTGAGCATGGACATGCCAAACATTGTCAATAAGCAAGATTAATTTCATTATTGATAAGGCCTAAAAAGAGAACGAATAATTTTGATCAAATTCTTAACAAAAATGTGTTTTAAACAACTTGTTTTAAATAGGCTATGTCACACTTACAGGCACCATCATTTCTCCCTGTGGGCATATAATATTAAAACAACGCAGATATGGAGGGTTTTACACACATACAAACCTTTCACAGTAGCTGGACAAATATCCTATATAAATAGAAAGGGAGAATGTCCACTCAACGTTATACTGCTCCCAAATAGGCCTATGTTTTACTAACATAATCGGAACCATTTTAGAGATCAGATCGCATTCCCACATTTCCAGAAGTTGCATTGCAAGCGTGCCACAGACGTTGTCACCATAATACCAGGAATGTGAATCATTCTAATAAGTTTGGTTGTAATAACGTTTAACGAAAAACAAGCTTCTTTTTTTTTAACAACAAGAATAAATACATGTAAAATGATATCATAAAATGGCCAGGATAAAAAAAGACAGGCATTACTGTTGAACCAGCCTTCTTTATATTAAGCCTAAGGGAGGGCTTGGGTTTTGAACATACTGTATGAAACAGAAAACAAGCTATTTTTACAGGTTATGGATCAATTATAAATAAGAGGTTCACCCTATTCACTGAGATTCTCATCTCTCCTTGATGGGCATGGATACGAAGCCTACATCATGGAGGGGGTTTTATGCACGTCCAAAATGGGACCTGCATGGCTAAAATAATGTGGGGCTGCCTACAATGCATGGATTAAAAGGAAATGTCAGCTCACTGTTTTACTCCTCTCAAACTTGATATTTTAATAAAGCTTTGGTGATTAAGATTTATTTCCAAGCAGTCTCAAGCGCCAAACCCTTTATCAACAGTCTTGACTACTTTGCGACTGCATAGGGCAAACAAAAAAAAGTATTAATTGAGAGGAGAGGAGGCTTTGCTTGGTTTGGGAAAAATACAAAGTATACAGGCACCAAAAGCACATTAGGCTACTATTGTTCCATGTGCATATGGGCACTGTATGTCACAACTTGGCCTCATGGTGAAATCCGTCAGCGGTTTCCTTCCTCTCCGGCAACTGAGTTAGGAAGGACACCTATATCTTTGTAGTGACTGGGTGTATTGATACACCATCCAAAGTGTAATTAATAACTTCACCATGCTCAAAGGGATATTCAATTTCGGTTATTTTTTATTTTTACCCATCTACCATTAGGTGCCCTTCTTTGCGAGGCACTAGAAAACCTCTCTGGTCTTTGTGGTTGAATATGTGTTTGAAATTCACTGCTCGACTCAGGTACCTTACAGATAATTGTATGTATGGGGTACAGAGATGAGGTAGTCATTAACAAAATCACGTTAAACACTATTATTGCACACAGAGTCCATGCAACTTATTATGTGATTTGCTAAGCAAATTGTTACTCCTGAACTTATTTAGGCTTGCCATAAGAAAGGGGTTGAATACTTATTGACTCAAGCCATTTCAGCTTTTCATTTTTAATTAATTTGTTAACATTTCTAAAAACATAACTCCACTTTGACATTATGGGATATTGTGTGTGACAAAAAATCTAAATGTAATCCATTTTAAATTCAGGCTGTAACACAACAAAATGTGGAAAAATACTTTCTTAAGGCACTACATTTACATTACAATTTAGCCATTCAGCAGCTGCTCCCATCCAGAGCGACCCACAGCTAGTGCATTCATCTTAAGATAGCCAGTCGAGACAACCACATATCACAGTCGTATCCCAACCACGTATCACATACATAATACAATACATAATACAATGCAAAATACAATACAAAATGCATAAAAATGTATGTGTGTCTCGTCACAGTTGGAATGGACAACGTGACCCTGATATCTTCTAGCTCCAATGAAAGATGGATGGATGCATTCAGAGTACAGAGGCTTCAATAAACATCATGTCTGTCTGTAAGGAGAGGCTCTACTAACACGTCTCTACTAAACATCACGTCTGTCTGTAAGGAGAGGCTCTACTAACACGTCTCTACTAAACATCACGTCTGTCTGTAAGGAGAGGCTCTACTAACACGTCTCTACTAAACATCACGTCTGTCTGTAAGGAGAGGCTCTACTAACACGTCTCTACTAAACATCACGTCTGTCTGTAAGGAGAGGCTGTACTAACACGTCTTCACTAAACATCATGTCTGTCTGTTAGGAAAGGCTCTACTAACATGTCTTCACTAAACATAATGTCTGTCTGTAAGGAGAGGCTCTACTAAACATCATGTCTGTCTGTAAGGAGAGGCTCTACTAAACATCATGTCTGTCTGTAAGGAGAGGCTCCACTAAACATCATGTCTGTCTATAAGGAGAGGCTCCACTAAACATCATGTCTGTCTGTAAGGAGAGGCTCCACTAAAGATCATGTCTGTCTGTAAGGAGAGGCTCCACTAAACATCATGTCTGTCTATAAGGAGAGGCTCCACTAAACATCATGTCTGTCTTTAAGGAGAGGCTCCACTAAACATCATGTCTGTCTGTAAGGAGAAGATCCACTAAACATCATGTCTGTCTATAAGGAAAGGCTCCACTAAACATCATGTCTGTCTATAAGGAGAGGCTCCACTAAACATCATGTCTGTCTATAAGGAGAGGCTCCACTAAACATCATGTCTGTCTATAAGGAGAGGGGGATAGAAAGGAAGAGAGGGAGAGAGAGAGAGAGCCAGAAGGAGAGACAAAGAAAGGGAATAGTATAGAAAAAAATAACGATAGAAAAGGATAATGGAGAGTGCTGGAAATATCAAGTATGATGCTGGCAAGGATCTGAGCAAAAAGAAAGGGGGATCTGAGAGATCGAGAGGACTAGCTCTCTCCCTGGCAGAGAGACTGTATAGTTGGAGCGCTTCAAATCTATACAGTGAACAGCTTGCACTCGGGTTGTGCAATTGTAACACACTCCACACCGACGCTCCCAATTTCGCATTCATCAATGCTATATTTCTTTCATGAAGTGTGCTTTACACTGTCACTCGAGCTTGGCAGGATTCCTAACCTACTCCAATCTCTCAAATATCTCATGGTGCAAAACAGCCATACAACTGGCAAAAATATGCTCTAAAACGGTCAGGGTGTAATCTTCTGAAAGGATAAGCAAACGGTGTGACTAAAGTCTGGGTAAAAAACGACATACCAAGCTTTCCTTCTGTATGATGGTTTCATGTACAGTTGAAGTCGGAAGTTTACATACACCTTAGCCAAATACATTTAAACTCAGTTTTTCACAATTCCTGACATTTAATCCTTGTAAAAATTCCCTGTCTTAGGTCAGTTAGGATCACCACTTTATTTTAAGAATGTGAAATGTCAGAATAATAGTAGAGAGAATGATTTATTTACATTTAAGTCATTTAGCAGACGCTCTTATCCAGAGCGACTTACAGTTAGTGAATGCATACATTTTCATACTGGCCACCCATGGGAAACGAACCCACAACCCTGGCGTTGCAAGCGCCATGCTCTACCAACTGAGCTACAGGGGACTAATACAACACCTTCAATGTTTGCTTCCAATTCCATTATGTGCTATTTAACAAAATAAATTACAGACCATCTTTCTCCCAATTAAGACATGATATTTAAACTGGAGAAATGACTAAATAGCTACAGCTCAACTTTAACAGCATTTGTAACAGTATTTAGGTTTTCAGCACAACTTGAAAATGTTTACAGAACAAAATTCCTCAGAGCTCCTATTGAGCAAATGTTTTTTGTTCACCCTTCGCTTACTTCACTTGGGGAGTTGATCATAAGTGTACAAGAGTCATCAAAGTGTCCTTCGTTGGAAACACTGGTGTCAAGTTAACTATCGGTTTGCCCCACTCAACTGAGAAACAGATTTCAACATCCAACATTATATGGAGAGAGTAGTCAGCCTACTTTTTGCACAGAAGTTGTGCCATAAAGCAATAAGAGCAGTTCAGGTCAGACTAATTATGTATTTGCACAGACATTCACATAAACACGCACACACAATCAGGTCATAGACACTAAATAAAGCAGCAAGATATACTACATCTAAAAGATCAAAGGCCACTTTCTGTCTCACATTGTTCAACAACTCGTCCTCTGGGGTCTGGGAACACAATGAAAAACCATCCAAAGCCAAATGAGTATGTTACGATACTGATTATAAGGAGTGCTTTCTGGGATGTTGGCCTGTGAGGAGTGTGTTTTATACACAAAGCTGAGTCAGTTAAATTAAACAGAATGCTTTGATAGAAATGTTTGTGTAGAACACCTGATTAAGTGTTACGCTGAAAGGGGAATCGTGTCTGTTCTATAAGGTTCATATTTCTACATGCAATGTTAGAAGCATTGCTCCCGATGGAATAATAATCCCAGGTGGTAACTTCATTGTTCCAACAGTGAAATAAACTACCCAACATCTGCTGTCAATGTCATCATCACTCTAAAAATAAATAAAAAGACCAGTCCAGCTTTAGTATGTTCACACTGCCAACAGGGGGCAGAGCTGCAGCCATAAGACTGCAGTAGGTCACCTTAAAAGGCGCTGCGTGGTCAATCCGACATCTGCAATGGCCGTCTAGCATTTACAGTGATACGGCCTCTGCAGAAGTCAGGCCATTCATACTTCTTGCGCTTCGCAGAGCTGTTGTGAAGAAAGTTGTCAAGGAAGTGAGTTTGTGTTTATACAGAAACATCCACCCCCACCTACCATCAACCAATCATGTCAATGCGGAGCTATACAGAGCCCTCCAGATTGTTAAAAACATTTGTGAGGCGCACAGCGATGCGTTACGGAGCTCAATTTGGCCTCAACGTGCCTCCGGAGGCTCTGCAATTGCGTCACACCCTCCATATGGAGTCTCCGACCACATTTTCGGGTTAAGTATAAATTGGCTCTTATGGTGGATCAGAACCATAGAGAATGACAGGGGCCTCTAGTGGCCAAAATGCAGTTTTAGCATTGGCAGTGCCATTGAGGGCTTCCGCCATTTTAAAGTAGTCAACTGGGTGGGGATTCCTACGGGTTGTAGCCTCAAAGGAGCTGCCCATGATGTGACAGATGCTATAATGGCACAGCTATAAAGATGAGTCCTATATCTATCTCTATGATCAGAACCCATTGGTGGGTGGGAGATGGCTGATTCATTGTGAGAGCCATGTCTTAAGACTGGGTCCAGACTAATGATTTATATAAACACTAGATGACTGATAGGGGGCGCTGCATTGACGCCACCGTGCCTCCATCTTGGCACTCCCCTACCACTGTAAAAAATATTTTGGAATCAATAGAAATGCATTTATTAACGTCTACATTCGTTTTTGCCACATTTATTCTATTACAGACACCTTCATGTATAATTATATTATGTGAGCTAACCATAAAAAAACAATATTTAAAAAAAATAATAACATTTCCCTTCAAGTATAATTTTTTTAGAGATGACTAATGGTTGCAACAACAAAAAAATACTTACATACATGTAACTTTGTCCTTGAAAAATGTAATTGAAATACTGTAGAATTTCATTAATTCCTCAGGAGGACTGCTCCTACTGGGGAGAGTCAATATGGCCGACCGGTGGCTTCAAAGCCTCTCAATAGCCAATACATAGCGTCAGCAATGTATTTCAGCTATTATTTCTTTCATCACATTCCCAGTGGGTCAGAAGTTCACATACACTCAATTAGTATTAGGTCAAACGTTTCGGGTAGCCTTCCACAAGCTTCCCACAAAAAGTTGGGTGAATTTTGGCCCCAATTTTGGTGAATTTTGGCCCATTCCTCCTGACAGAGCCGGTGTAACTGAATCAGGTTTGTAGGCCTCCTTGCTTGCACACACTTTTTCAGTTCTGCCCACAAATGTTCTATAGGATTGAGGTCAGGTCTTTGTGATGGCCACTCCAATACCTTGACTTTGTTGTCCTTAAGCCATTTTGCCACAACTTTGGAAGTATGCTTGGGGTCATTGTCCATTTGGAAGACCCATTTGCGCCCAAGCTTTAACTTCCTGACTGATGTCTTGAGATGTTGCTTCAATATATCCACATAATTTTCCTTCCTCATGATGCCATCTATTTTGTGAAGTGCACCAGTCCCTCCTGCAGCAAAGCACCCCCACAGCATGATGCTGCCACCCCCGTGCTTCACGGTTGGGATGGAGTTCTTCGGCTTGCAAGCCACCCCTTTTTCCTCCAAACATAACGATGGTCATTATGGCCAAACAGTTCTATGTTTGTTTCATCAGACCAGACAACATTTCTCCAAAAGGTACGATCTTTGTCCCCATGTGCAGTTGCAAACCGTAGTCTGGCTTTTTTATGGCGGTTTTGGAGCAGTGGCTTCTTCCTTGCTGAGCGACCTTTCAGGTTATGTCGATATAGGACTCGTTTTACTGTGGATATAGATACTTTTGTACCTGTTTCCTCCAGCATCTTCACAAGGTCCTTTGCTGTTGTTCTGGGATTGATTTGCACTTTTCGCACCAAAGCACGTTCATCTCTAGGAGAAAGAACGCGTCTCCTTCCTGAGCGGTATGACTGCTACGTGGTCCCATGGTGTTTATACTTGCGTACTATTGTTTGTACAGATGAACGTGGTACCTTCAGGCATTTGGAAATTGCTCCCAAGGATGAACCAGACTTGTGGAGGTCTACAATTTTTTTCTGAGGTCTTGGCTGATTTTCTTTGAATTTCCCATGATTTCAAGCAAAGAGGCACTGAGTTTGAAGGTAGGCCTTGAAATACATCTAATTGACTCAAATTATGTCAATTAGCCTATCAGAAGCTTCTAAAGCATGACATAATTTTCTGGAATTTTCCAAAACGGTTTAAAGGCACAGTAAACTTCTGACCCACTGGAATTGTGATACAGTGAATTATAAGTGAAATAATTTGTCTGTAAACAATTGTTGGAAAAATTACTTGTGTCATTCACAAAGTAGATGTCCTAACCGACTATAGTTTGTTAACAAGACATTTGTGGAGTGGTTGAAAAACGAGTTTTAGTGACTCCAACCTAAGTGTATGTAAACTTCCGACTTCAACTGTAGGTCACTTAAGTGGTTGTGAGTAAGTATCCAGTTGCCCATGTGATGTAAAGCCTTAGCTCAATATGCTTATTGTTTTTTTGCTCCTCCAGAAAAAAGACACAACAACTTGGCCCAGGGAGAACACTTTAACTCTGACACCATAGAAAGATCCTGGCATGATGATTAGGAAACAAAAGAAAACCAACTCAGCTGGAAGTTATCTTTTCCTCTTCTAATCTCCTGCTAGCTTGAAGGCTCCAGGCTGGCATTAGCCTAATACCCACATCCTCCATTCGTCTCCATTCCTATTGGACACAAACATTTATCCCCCTGAACATCTGTCTCATGAACCTGCTGAACTTGCTGCGTCATAATCTCTGGGCTGTGAAGCAGCGATAGTGTCCATCATTAAATCTCCATGCGTCTTGTCATGAGAGGATTCTGCAGGGGGAGATCGGGGGTAGCGGCAGGAGAGGAAGCTGAAGCGGAGGAGACTCGTGGGAGGTTTGTGTCCAGCTGTTTCTCCCAGGAAGCGTTGACCCTTTTATGGAATGGGCTCCTAGAACGGTGCAGAGAGATGATTGGCCTGCCACAGTACTGTAAGCACCACCATGAATTAAAGATGAGCTCAAATTATTCTTCCAGATTGAAATGACTCAAACAGATTTCCCATTTGCATTTTATTTGAAAGCCCATAACCGTCACATCCGGAATTGGCAGGACCATACGTTTTTGACACATTTTTGGTCAGGATTCAAGCCATCTCTTGAACAAAAGGAGGCCCATTTGAATACTAACTACAAATATGAGTTAACTCTCCCAACTAGCAGGCTCCATTCACTGGGTCCAGCCCATATCCCATTATAGAGCATTATCTTCTCCTAACATGGATCTGGTCCAGGTCCTGAGTGGAGGTGGAGGACCACCCTGGCAATCCATATAGATTAGACCAGGAGTGGCACTCTTCACTTTGGACCAAACACAACACACTACTTCCAAATGTACTTATCAGGTGTTATATCAAACCATCGTCCTGAGAAGATATTAGACAGAGAGAATAACACTTATCTAAGAGGGTTACACTTATCAGCTTGATGTACTGTGCCCAATCCTTGCCCCATGAAATCAAATCTACCTATCCTAACATCCTATTGCTCACTTGGCCAAAAGCTGCAACTCAAAGACACTCCATGGCGCAAACGTGTAGGCACCTAATTCTCTTGCAAAACAAAATGTTTTCCATATCAACACTCAGGTGACCATCTGGTCAACATCCTGGTAAGTGATATGTATGAGATCCATGGTGGATGGATGGTTAATGCATCCTCCGAGCCCCCTGGGAAAACACTGACAGGAGGTCCGGAGTGTTAGACGGCTGCCATCATGTAAATGCTGGTCACTATATTCTCAGAAAGAGAGTGAAGTAGTTCTGAGGAAAACAGCATCATGGGTCGTAACTAGCTTCTACAGCCACAAAGTCATAAACCCGCCTATTTCAAACATTTCTGCTCTTCAAATTTGATTTTAAACCTTAACCACACTCTTAACCTTATGCCTATCCCTAACCTTAAATGAAGCCCAAAAAGCACATTTTTGTTTTAATGATTTTTTTTCAATATAGCCAATTTTGACTTTGTGGCTGTGGAATATAGTGGAAACCAGCATAATGCTCTCAGATTACCGCTGATGTATCTCTTCATGCAATCTGCCTGCCCAGAGATAAATTAGGTGTGAGGTTGGGAGAGTGGTGTGAGGAATATTCATTAGCCATTTGTGGACAGTTTTCTTTCTTCTCTTTTCTTCTCTCTTTTCCTTCTCCTGATAGAGGCGTGTCCTTCGGGGGTGTAGGTAGCTTCCTAAAGGTCAGAGACATCGTGGGCACAGGCTCAGCAGTAATGAGGCTTGTTAAAGGTTACCTGCATTAGATCAACACCATCCCACAGAGTTTTCAATCTCTCAAGAGAGAAATAATGTGAGGGTGTAAATACAAATATGCCAAATCTGTTGCCCTTAGCCAGTCCTCTCTCGTGACCTGGCAAAACCTCTATAGTAACATTATCTATTACAGACCTTTCATGGATCTGCTAAAAGCCCATACAGTGGGATGATAATAACGTGTTGGCTCAAACAGACCCCTGGAGTTGCTGTTCTTCCATTTACAGTTGAAGTCGGAAGTTTACATACACTTAGGTTGGAGTCATTAAAACTCATTTTCCAACCACTCCACACATTTCTTGTTAACAAACTATAGTTTTGGCAAGTCGGTTAGGACATCTACTTTGTAAATGACACAAGTAATTTTTCCAACAATTGTTTACAGACAGATTATTTCACTTATAATTCACTGTATCACAATTCCAGTGGGTCAGAAGTTTACACACACTAAAATTCCAGAAAATGATGTCATGGCTTTAGAAGCTTCTGATAGGCTAATTGACATCATTTGAGTCAATTGGAGGTGTACCTGTGGATGTATTTCAAGGCCTACCTTCAAACTCTTTTGCTTGACATCATGGAAAAATGAAAAGAAATCAGCCAAGACCTCAGAAAAAAAATGGTAGACCTCCACAAGTCTGGTTCATCCTTAGGAGCAATTTCCAAACGCCTGAAGTTACCACGTTCATCTGTACAAACAATAGTACGCAAGTATAAACATAATTTGACCACGTAGCCGTCATACCACTCAGGAAGGAGTTCTGTCTCCTAGAGATGAACGTACTTTGGTGCGAAAAATGCAAATCAATCCCAGAACAACAGCAAAGGACATTGTGAAGATGCTGGAGGAAACAGGTACAAAAGTATCTATATCCACAGTAAAAACGAGTCCTATATCGACATAACCTGAAAGGCCGCTCAGCAAGGAAGAAGCCACTGCTCCAAAACCGCCGTAAAAAAGCCAGCCTACGGTTTGCAACTGCACATGGGGACAAAGATCGTACTTTTTGGAGAACTGTCCTCTGGTCTGATGAAACAAAAATAGAGCTGTTTGGCCATAATGACCAAAGACTTACCAAAGGGGGATGCTTGCAAGCCAAAGAACACCATCACAACCGTGAAGCACGGGGGTGGCAGCATCATGCTGTGGGGCTGTTCTGCTGCAGGATGGACTGGTGCACTTCACAAAATAGATGGCATCATGAGGAAGGAAAATTATGTGGATATATTGAAGCAACATCTCAAGACATCAGTCAGGAAGTTAAAGCTTGGTCGCAAATGGGTCTTCCAAATGGACAATGACCCCAAGCATACTTCCAAAGTTGTGGCAAAATGGCTTAAGGACAACAAAGTCAAGGTATTGGAGTTGTCACGCCCTGGCTCTAGGGACTCTTTTAAGTTGAGCCAGGGTGTGTAGAGTTTATGTTTTGTGCTCGTTGTGTCTAGTCTAGTTTTTGTATATCTATGTTGGCCAGAGTGGTTCTCAATCAGAGGCAACGAGTATCAGCTGTTGCTGGTTGTCTCTGATTGGGAACCATATTTAGTCAGGTGGTTTTCCCACAGTGTTTGTGGGATCTTGTTCCGTGTTGGTTTGTGTTTTGCACCTGTGGACGTCACGTATCGATTTGTTGTTTTGTTCGTGTATCATTTAATAAATAAGTATGTTCACCTTCCACGCTGCGCCTTGGTCCTCTATATCCGACGATCGTGAGAGAAGATCCCACCAATACAGGACCAAGCAGCGTGCCCAGGCAGGAGAGGAGAAGCGGCGCCAACCGGGCAGTCGTCGGACAGGCGAGGGTTTTTAGGGGGGCACATGGCAGGGACGACGGGGCCACTGGAGGCAGATAAGGGGCGAGTTGGTGGACGAGGAGAGAAGGCCACCGGGTTACGGGGAGCCATTGGTGTATAGAGGGAAGGAAAATGTAGAGGCACGGCGAGAGGTACTGAAGTGTGTTGCCAGTCCGGTCCGGCCCGTTCCTGATCCCCGTGTAAGGCCAGTGGTGTGTGTTCCCAGTACGGTCCGGCCTGTTCCTGTCCATCGCGCCAAGCCTATGGTGCGCGTCGCCAGCCCGGCCCGGCCTGTTCCTGCCCCTCGCACCAAGCCTATGGTGCGCGTTGCCAGCCCGGCCCGGCCTGTTCCTGCTCCCCGCACCAAGCCAATGGTGCTGCGTCGCCAGCCGGCCCGGCCCGTTCCTGCTCCCCGCACCAAACCTGTGGTGCGCACGCCAGCCCGGTCCGGCCTGTTCCTGCTCCCGCACCAAGCCAATGGTGTGCGTCGCCAGCCCGGCCCGGCCTGTTCCTGCTCCCCGCACCAAGCCAATGGTGCGCGTCGCCAGCCTGGTCTGGCCTGTTCCTGCTCCCCGCACCAAACCTGTGGTGCGCATCGCCAGCCCGTGCCCGTTTCACCGGTGCCTGGTCAGGTAACGGTCAGCTGCTCCACACCGGAGCCTGAGCAATCCGCTCCACCGAAGTCCAGTCCAGCTCCAGCCAGTGGGGCTAGACCAGACCAGGGGCACTACGGGGGGGTTAGTAGAGGGTGGTGGTCAAGCCCGGAGCCGGAACCGCCTCCGAGGAGGAATGCCCACCCAGCCCTCCCCTGTTTCGTGATGTTTAGGCGTGGTCGCAGTCCGCGCCTTTAGGGGGGAGTACTGTCACGCCCTGGCTCTAGGGACTCTTTTAAGTTGAGCCAGGGTGTGTAGAGTTTATGTTTTGTGCTCGTTGTGTCTAGTCTAGTTTTTGTATATCTATGTTGGCCAGAGTGGTTCTCAATCAGAGGCAACGAGTATCAGCTGTTGCTGGTTGTCTCTGATTGGGAACCATATTTAGTCAGGTGGTTTTCCCACAGTGTTTGTGGGATCTTGTTCCGTGTTGGTTTGTGGTTTGCACCTGTGGACGTCACGTATCGATTTGTTGTTTTGTTCGTGTATCATTTAATAAATAAGTATGTTCACCTTCCACGCTGCGCCTTGGTCCTCTATATCCGACGAACGTGAGAGGAGTGGCCGTCACAAAGCCCTGACCTCAATCCTATAGAAAATGTGTGGGCAGAACTGAAAAAGCGTGTGCGAGCAAGGAGGCCTTCAAACCTGACTCAGTTACACCAGCTCTGTCAGGAGGAATGGGCCAAAATTCACCCAACTTATTGTGGGAAGCTTGTGGAAGGCTACCCGAAACGTTTGACCCAAGTTAAACAATTTAAAGGCAATGCTACCAAATACTAATTGAGTGTATGTAAACTTCTGACCCACTGGGAATGTGATGAAAGAAATAAAAGCTGAAATAAATCATTCGCTCTACTATTATTCTGACATTTCACATTCTTAAAATAAAGTGGTGGTCCTAACTGACCTAAGACAGGGAATTTTTACTAGGATTAAATGTCAGGAATTGTGAAAAACTGAGTTTAAATGTATTTGGCTAATGTGTATGTAAACTTCCGACTTCAACTGTACAACTGCTTCAGTCTACCAGGTTTTCTGGCAAAAACATGACATTTGCAAAGTAGGATATATGAAAATAAATGTTTTCTACGACGTGCGCACCTCCTTCAGGGGACATATTGTTTCACACCACTCTTTGGTGCCTCTTTATAAACATAATTTCTGAGAACAAAATAACAATTCACTGAGTCTCTAGACTGTGTAACCTATTGTGTCTGAATCCCATGCAATTACTGCTTTGAAACATTCATCCTGAGTAAACTAATTTCAGAGAAGTGATTTATAAGCCAGGCAAACAGAATGAGAAATGTGTTTAACCAAGCATTGCGCTGCATGCATGAGTTAACACCACAATCTCAGCCTCTTCATCATCCTCACGCATTCTCCCGTGTTAGTGGGCAGACGCTCGGGAGATGGAGAGGGCCAGTGTGGGTGTATTTGTGGTCTGCCCAGAGGGGCCTCACTAACATCACATACAGGCACAAAAAGAGGGCAACCAAAGAGCTCAAACACCACCGTGATCAAAGCAAGCTCTTTATTACTTTTACCATCCCATGAATTCTTTATGCCAATGGTGTTTTTGTGTGTGTTTGCGAGAGACAACACCCGATTTTGAGAAGAGGAGCAATCATCTGAAATGTACAGCCGTTCATTCTCCATTATGTTGCACTTCTCTCGTCCACTTTGGTAAGTCTTGGATTACCTCCTGCTTGTGAATGTGTGCCCTTGAAGATGTTAACATGGAACCAGTGGCGGCTCCTGAAAAAATTCTCAGGAGGGGCAATTTTTCTGATGATTTAGGTGACCTACACACATTTTTAAAAAGATATGTCCAGCAACAACATGAAGACAGGGGCAGCATATAAGTCAATACCAGAAGCATTTATTGACTGATCTCAAAAGTGTTGGCTTACAAAAGCAAAATAAGTTATCACAGTAAAAATAATCAAGGGTGTTCTTTCACATTCCTCAACACTGCATAAACAATATGTATGGCTTTGTAAAAATGAACAACCATATTCTGGCCAATTGTATAGATTTGTAAATATGAACAACCATATTCTGGCCAATTGTATAGATTTGTAAAAATGAACATGAACAGATTTTTTATTTTTTTGAATGGCAGTACCTTTCAAACATGTCTGCTTGCAGTAAGGTAGCACTCACAAGGTGGCCAGAGAAAGAGAACCTTTCTTTGGTGTGATCCAGGATGGTGTTGCAGACCTCTTCAGACAGCCTCTGCTTCTCCTCTTCTCTCAAAGCTGTTCTGGGTCTTTTGGCTCCTGTTGCTTCTTGCAGCTGCTGTTGAGAGGAGTCCCTGAAGGCAAACAGACCAATGTGTTTGTTGGCTTTGTACAGTATTGTTGTCTATGTGATGCACAGGTATATGCAATGTATCCATGTATAGTACAAATACTTCAGTTCCACTTAAAATGGGCAGGGATGCATAAAGTCTTTAGTGTTTAAGTTAGCCTTTGTGTCTCACATAGCCTGGATGTTCAGCACAGTATACAGTGGTGCTCATAAGCTTATGATCCCATGCTAAAGTTGACTAAAAAGAGGAATAAAAAGAAAAGAAAATTGGTGTCCTTAAAGGTTGGATTTTCCAACTTTTTTAATTAAGTCATTAAGATCAATTTCCAAAAGATGATTTTT
This sequence comes from Coregonus clupeaformis, assembly GCF_020615455.1. Classification (NCBI taxonomy): domain Eukaryota; kingdom Metazoa; phylum Chordata; class Actinopteri; order Salmoniformes; family Salmonidae; genus Coregonus; species Coregonus clupeaformis. The sequence goes on from NW_025533959.1 coordinate 50,416, forward strand.
TATTTTTTTATTCCTCTTTTTAGTCAGCTTTAGAATGTGTTCATACACTTATGAGCACCACTGTACAGTACACATAGTATATAAAATAAGATAGATTACACCACTGGCCATATATAATGACAATAATGTAATTTCAAACACAAATGCAGTCTCCTTTCATGCATACATTTTCAAATAAAGCTCTGCTTTGAGAAAGATCGAATGATATTGTTTAATCTTTATCTTACCTTATGGCCTGCACACTGCTTGCGAAGCTGTCGAGGGCACGTTTGATAAAGACAGCATCGATGTCCTTATTCTGTAGCTTCTGGTACGGTGGGCTGGTCAAATGAACCCAATGAACCCGTCCGGATGGCTTCAAAACATTCTATGAGGTCGTCTCGATTCTCGTAGACAGTGTTCACGACTCTGCTGTTGCTAACCTCATCGTTGTGGCGGCGGACAGCTAGCCTGTATCCCTCATCCAGTTTAGTGGCAATATTCACTCTCACCAAAGCAGACAATCTCAAACAGCTATCAATGTGGGTCTTTGACAGCTCATTTTTCTTAATCTTTTCTGAAAGATGGTGCATGTCGGCTACACCAGTCGCTGTCCAAGCGTTGCTGTCTGCCGTTCATGGTTACGTTACGTTACGTATGACGAAAGCGCGTAAGTGCAAGCCCTCAGACACCCATAGAGAATGTATTGAAAGCTCAGAAATTTGAAAAAAAAATATTTTACATTAGAGGCTATGAGAGACTTCTGGGCGATTTTCAACCTGACTGAAATCGCCCCAAAACGGGCGGGGACATTTGAAGCACGACTTTAGCCTGATTGGACATTTAGTGGCTGGCAGATCAGACGTGAACACTGAACTACTGTTGCCATGATATAATTGATTAGAAAAAAAATCCCTTCCTTTTCCCGTTTGGCAGTGCGTCGCCCATATCGCCCTATTGAACACACCGCCCATGCATGGAACACACACAATAACAACAAGAGAGAGGGAGACAAATCGCCCTGACTGCACTCCTCTCTGTTCCATGTCTTCCTGTTTGATTTCAGCTATTAGCTTTTTTCTCTTTGTGAGCTGCAGCCTCCTAGCGTGCTGAGGCATGAAAGTACTAGTTTCATGGTTTGTAGGCTGTGTTTCAGAGCACACTGTCTGCTCCTTCAGTTGGCATCACTAGTATGGCTCATAACGCGAGTATGGTTCACAGCAGTTATTGGGTCACAGTTAATAACCGTTTACAGTGCTCTAAACAGCCAGTGTCCAGTGTCATTCGTGTTGGAAAACTGAAATAATTACTCAGACTGAACAATCCTAATAGAATCACACAATTTGGGACAACCTAGGTGACATTTAGGTACAGTGTACAGTGAGAAAAGTGAGAGAGAAATGTCCTTGTGAGAATATACAACAGTTATCTTTCTGCATAGAAACAGAAGCCTTTCACAGGAATAACATTTTCTACTAAATGTTTATGCCTAGTTGTTTTGGCATAAAATAAATCGGTATCTCATTGCTGCAAAAGCATTGTATTCAGAGAGTTGAAGTCTATAATAGAAAACCTTTTGCGGAGTACCAACTGTGAATGAATTATGAAACTTAAATAAATGTCAAGACATTTAAATAACACTCAGTGTGAAGGGGGCAGCATTATAAGGAGCTACTACAATAACGGCCGACTGTATAATCTAAAAATAATCTAAGTAATAGAATTTAGACTTAATGTGGTCACGTTGACATGGAAGCAGGGCCAGCTCTATGGGGTGGCAAAGCCGGGCATGGACCCCCCAGATAGAATTTGTGCCCCCCCCAGTTTTGTTTCCCCATAAAGATAACAAATGGTATATGAATTACAATGCCTGGTTTTTCCAGTATAGCGCCGCTGGGCCTGCCAGTAGCGCAGACCGGGACAAAGGCTATAAGCCAGGTGTGCGCTCGTGATTTGAAGAAGAGGGAGGGAGGGAGGGGGCATTAATGTAAATCCCCAAATGCATTCTGATTGGGCACCTAGCCATGCAATGTCATAAGATACCACCTTCATTACCTTGGTTAGGAAGCTCATTGGATCCCACCCAGGGCGGGGTCAAATTGACCGTTTTTTTCTCACAGAGAGAGAAAGAAGTTGTTCACTTTTGCAGACAGCTACAGCTAATAATAGGCTAGCTAATAGCTACTAGCTTTGTTAAGTTTTGGTAGCAGTGCGCTGAATAATTATAGCTAGCTAAGCTTTGATCAGCATGGCTATCTGAAAATGGCTGGGCACTGCCAACAGCAACAAAACGGAGGACCACCATGTAGAGAGCGATACCGAGGTCACCGAGCAGCCTGCTGGCCTGACCACCGAGGTTGAGGAGCCTAGCAGGAAGTGTAATACCCGCCAATCCCCCACGTTGCCTGCTGACCAACAAGATGGAGAAGAGCCAGGGCCTAGCACCAGCAGCACGAGGGTAACTTCACAACAAGCACCGGCACATCCGTTACCCCAGCCACTAGCACCTGACGACCTGTTGGATCTAACCAAAACTGAACCAGTGGAAGCGGAGTTTATTGTGGCTCGCACATTCTTGCAAAGGGAAATCGCAACCACAGCCAGCAACAACAAATGGACCCCACTCAGTGTTCTTCAAAGATACGGCAGGCTTTTGTCAGCAATGCCGACAGTTCTGTTGGCACTGAAACATGGATTAACATTTGGGACATCTACAGCAATGTGCGGAAATTCCTTCTCTACCCTTAAGACCGTATTCAGTGAACACAGACGCAGCATGTTACATCAGGTCAATGAAATGCCGAGCTTGTCTAGCTGGCATTTGAGAGAGACCTGACAAGTACATTTCGGCAGGAAGGAGGATGGAATCAGAAACTTCTCATGAGGTTCAACACAGCATGGAGGAGGCTGCAACTCATCTAAATGGTAAGCTAAACTTTTATGGCCCTGGCTGCTGTGCCAGAATGATTAATTCATGTTTTAATGTCATCTATAGTTTAGGCCTTTGCTTTTTACTTCAAATGATATTTTAGATTTATTTGTGATTCTTTATGTCACTGCTTGCTTTTGCAGGTCCAATTGCTATTGATAGATATACAGCTTTGTGTTATTTGATGGGTATAGGGACAATGACCAATGTAGCCTGGCTGTGCTCTGAGGTGAGCCCCGGCGCAGTGCTGCTGTTGTCCGGCTGTCCACTCCGGTGGTGCTAAAATGGGCAGTGCATCTAACTATATCCTTTCATTGCGCTGACTGGTGGTAGCCTTCTGTCAATGGTCCTGAATAGATGGTTACGGTGTGTGCTGTTTTAATGAGCACATCTTGGGCTACCAGTCTTCACGGGGCTTCTCTTCAACATGATGTGCAAAATGACAGTTGATGTGTACATGGCTGTATTTCAGATAGGACTACATTTTTGTAAATGTTGTTTGTCGCGGTAATGGGACCAATACTGTGTGTAGCCTTCTAAAAGAAGTACGCAAACATTCACTTTGTTATCATTAATTTGCAGTACACAGTTGTTGTGTGATAGGCTACTGTAAAAGTGGTGTCAATACCAAGAAAACAACACATAGCCTACATTTTGCCCCCTCCCTGCTCTCTTGCTATTGCGTGTGTGTGTGTGCTCTCAGAATAGGCATTTACTCTTATTCACAGCAGATTCAAATTGGCTACTGCCAGGTAGGACATTTCACATCAGTGATTACTATAGAATATACACTTAGTTTGATTTAGTTTGATTTTCTGAAACTCTCCCACACAGAAAATATTGCACACCTGGAGAAGTGGTGGCTTGGTTACGCTCATTGCGTAGGGTCACAAATTCAACAGAAATGTAGCCTATAGTTCTAATTATTGAAGTTTAAGTTATGAAGCCTGTAAGAATCTTTGGTAGCCTAGTGGTGCTCATCCTGTCGAGCTGATCTGAGCGTGTTGATAGGCACAAGTTATGTGTAGGCCTACTGCAGCTACGGCTGCATTTCAGATACACATGTCCTAGTGGGTCACATATCTTTCTTGTGTTATCATTTAAAGCGACGGTTGTAGATGTGTACGGCTACATTTCAGATCCATTTTTGTACATTTGAACAGTAGTAGGACCAATCTACCTTGTGTTATTAGGGCTCTAAAGCAATACTAGTTGTGCCCCACCACATGGATTTAAAAAGCCCCCTCAGGCATGTCATCCTGGAGCCGGGCCTGCTATTACTATAGGGTCTGATTGTGATTTCCCTCCCTGAGCAAGTCCTTAATGCTTTCCAACTACAATTGGGACATCATATTATCTCATAAAAAGGCACACATTTACATAACATCTCTGGCAGTTGGTGGAGCAATTACCATTGACTGGCCTCGACTACATCATAGAGGTTTCAGGAAGACATGTAGATACGGTATTATCATTTGGCACATACCCATAGTTCTAAATCTATCTAAACACTCAACTGGACAATATGACAGTTAAAAAAAACTGTAATAGATGACACAGTGAGTGAATATGCAATGTGCTTCCACTGATATAACTATAGTTGTTCATAAAGTCATCAAATAGAGTCACTATTTTATGGAATCAAATCTTGCACTGCAAGTGATTACCATTCGGAACATTTCCTCCTATAATGCCATTCCTGAAGTCTCGCTTTCAAAACCCTCTGAAATATCTCTCTTATGAGAAATACAATACCTCTAAGTCAAACACAAAAAACAGACGACCAACATTATTTTCTTTCATTAACAGAAAGCTGCCTGGCCTGACACCTCTTTGGACATCCACATCACATCAGGTCTTCTCTTTTAGATACAGTTTCATTCTATTTCACCCTCTTCCAGCACTTTCCTCTGCTCCAACAACACATCAGGAGATAAGGGCCTACTGCAGAGCCTCCATGTGACTGTGGGCCCGTAAGCCACTGCAGCACTCCACTGTGTAACGTATACGCTGGGAGTCGGAAAGCAAGTGCAGGTAGTGAGTTTAATAGTAAACGGAACATCGAACAACAACAAACACAAGTAGTGCATAGACATGAAACACATAAACAATACCGACTGAGGACTAAATGTAAGGGAGGGACATATAAAGGGGAGGTAACGAGGAAGGTAATGGAGTCCAGGTGTGAATCATAATGATCTGCAGGTATGCGTAATGATGTATGCCAGGACCGGTGGTTAGTATTCCGGTGATGTCGCACGCCGGAGGGGAGGAGCAGGAGTAGACGTGACACACTGGTCCTCATTAACCAGCTTTGGTTGCCCCCGCATTTTTTTCAAAAGCTCCCTGCTCTGCAACATGCTATTAGGCCCCATGGAAAATAGCACACTTTATGCAATGGCCTTAGGAATTGAACATTTGAAGAGAGTCTTTGGTTCAGCTACAGCGGACAACATGCTTGATTAGACGTGAAGGACAGAGTAGACTAGATATCTAGAATGCAGATGAGGCAGCATGGCTCCCTGTGAATGCTGAGTGGTTATTTGAGCCATTTGTTTCTCAACTGTGTGGACTATTATCTGTGGTGGACAGAAAGTATTTAAGTGAGGGGATAGCAGAGAGCCTGTTGAGCTCTACAGAGGTTTGAAGTAAATAACATTGTTTTCCTGGGCATGTCACAAAGCAACAACATCTACTACCTGCCTAAATCCGCCACCTCACTTTGTCACCTATGGTCCAATCTTATGTAATGTGTTTCAGAAGGACATGCCTCCCACGAGGCAGCATGGCATTGTCAGTGATACATTTTGAGTTTGATGACATAAACCACCCATTTGATTTGCATTGCCCATAATAGGTTAATATGGCCTCAAATGTGAATCAAGTCATCAAGCACTAAATCAGGGGTATTCAACTATCCCTACGAGGTCCGGAGCTAGCTGGTTTTCTGTTCTATCTGATAAATAAGTGCACCCACCTGGTGTACCAGGTCTAAATCAGTCCCTGATTAGAGGGGAAGAATGAAAAAACACAGCGGAACTGGCTTCGAGGTCCAGAGTTGAGTTTGACGGCACTAAATGTTCCACAGTTATACTGATTACCTGATAAACACATAGGAATCATTTCTGCACAACAGTTGCCATGACTACAATGTCTCTATTTAGTATTCCAGCGCTACAGTTTAGAAAGTTAACTTACTCTGAATGTTTTAGAGAGCTATGTAACCTCAACAAACTATACCCACGCACGGGTCTGGAGGTGAGATGGTAACATTACAAATTGCACCGAAAACTTTCTCTGCAGATTAATATGTCATATGAAATTAAATGTGTCACTACGTGCGATATCACTACGTGTTAAATGACAGTGTCTGGAGGTGTATTCTGTGTTTTCCACTAATTAGATGTGGCTCAGAGGGAATAGTTGTCTCGTTACAGTATGTACCCATAACTTTAAAGCTAGTGAATCACTGCTCTACTGAAGTGCTCCCATCATAAAGACCCTAGCTTACATAGCCATAGAAAGCAGACAAAAGCGAGACAAAAATAGGATGATCCATTAAAGCGCAAGAAATCATTCCATCATGGCGACAAGGGTAGAAATGCAACCAGAATAAGCGAGTGTATTTCGATGGACATATGACCAGGATTTGACCCCGTGTAGCTCAGTTGGTAGAGCATGGCGTTTGCAACGCCAGGGTTGTGGGTTCGATTCCCACGGGGGGCCAGTATGAAAATGTATGCACTCACTAACTGTAAGTCGCTCTGGATAAGAGCGTCTGCTAAACTGACTAAATGGTCTCTGTGGCACAGGTCTGAGAGTGGCTGCACTGGGCCAGTGGCTCTTCACAGCACTAAAGTAGAAACTGTTGTCAGCTATTGAGCTATATACACTGAGTGTACCAAACATTAGGAACACCTTCCTAATATTGACTTGCGCAGCGTAAAAGTGACCATTTGAAACAGGTCATATATGCTAAATTTAGAGTTATTTGGCAACTTTAGTTGTGAATGATACAAACCTTAGAATTTCTTAGAAATCAAAACATACAGTGCATTCGGAAAGTATTCAGACCCCTTGACTTTTCCACTTTTTGTTATGTTACAGCCTTATTCTAAAATGGATTAAATTGTTTTTTTCCCCTCATCAATCTACACACAATACCCCATAATGACAAAGCAAAAACAGGTTATTAGAAATGTTTGCAAATGTATAAAAACTAAAAAGCTGAAATATGACATTTACATAAGTATTCAGACCCTTTACTCAGTACTTTGTTGAAGCACCTTAGGCAGCGATTACAGCCTTGAGTCTTCTTGGGGATGATGCTACAAGCTTGACACACCTGTATTTGGGGAGTTTCTCCCATTCTTCTCTGCAGATCCTCTCAAGCTCTGTCAGGTTGCATGGGGAGCATCGCTGCACAGCTATTTTCAGGTCTCTCCAGAGATGTTCGATCGGGTTCAAGTCTGGGCTCTGGCTGGACCACTCAAGGACATTCAGAGACTTGTCCCAAAGCCACTCCTGCTTTGTCTTGGCTGTGTGCTTAGGGTCGTTGTCCTGTTGGAAGGTGAACTTCCGCCCCAGTCTGAGGTCCTGAGCACTCTGGAGCAGGTTTTCATCATGGATCTCTCTGTACTTTGCTCCATTCATCTTTCCCTCGATCCTAACTAGTCTCCCAGTCCCTGCTGCTGAAAAACATCCCCACAGCATGATGCTGCCACCACCATGCTTCACCGTAGGGACGGTGCCAAGTTTCCTCCAGACGTGATGCTTGGCATTCAGGCCAAATAGCTAAATCTTGGTTTCATCAGACCAGAGAATCTTGTTTCTCATGGTCTGAGAGTCTTTAGGTGCCTTTTGGCAAACTCCAAGCGGGCGGTCATGTGCCTTTTACTGAGGAGTGGCTTCTGTCTGGCCACTCTACCATAAAGACCTGATTGGTGGAGTGCTGCAGAGATGGTTGTCCTTCTGGAAGATTCTCCCATCTCCACAGAGGATCTCTGGAGCTCTGTCAGAGTGACCATTGGGTTCTTGGTCACCTCCCTGACCAAGGCCCTTCTCCCCCGATTGCACAGTTTGGCCGGGCAGCCAGCTCTAGGAAGAGTCTTCATGGTTCCAAACTTCTTCCATTTAAGAATGATGGAGGTCACTGTGTTCTTGGGGACCTTCAATGCTGCAGAAATTTTTTGTTGTCCTTCCCCAGATCTGTGCCTCGACACAATCTTGTCTCTGAGCTCTACGGACAATTCCTTGACATGCACTGTCAACTGTGGGACCTTATATAGACAGGTGTGTGCCTTTCCAAATCATGTCCAATCAATTGAATTTATCACAGGTGGACTCCAATCAAGTTGAATAAACATCTCAAAGATGATCAATGGAAACAGGATGTACCTGAGCTCAAATTTGAGTTTCATAGCAAAGGGTCTGAATACTTATGTAAATAAGGTATTTCTGTTTTTTATTTTTTATACATTTGCTAAAATTTCTAAAAACCTGTTTTCACTTTGTCATTATGAGGTATTGTGTGTAGATTGAGGAGGAAAATATTTATTTAATCCATTTTAGAATAAGACTGTAACGTAACAAAATGTGGGAAAAGTAAAGGGGTCTGAATATTTTTCAAATGCACTGTATATGGGCTGCATGATGCGACTATGGGCTATTGATTATTTGAGAAAGTCGTTAAAAAAAAGCTTGCGCTCTGTTCCTTTCCTCAGGATGCAGAGCTGTTCTCTCATCAAGTGATCATATTTTCACCCATCAGACTATTCTCAATTTGATCTTGTCTTTACTAATATGCTAAATTAGTTTAGATTTAGAATGGCCATTATCAAATGGGCAGGAACAGGGGCAGGGGAGAAAATACATGTCATCTGTATGCACTCCAATAGCGAATGGAGGCCACGCTTTCCCGCCGGTCTGTTTTTCAATGATGTGGGGTAGGCTACTTCGGTTTTATAATGGACCTGTGTTTAATATGAGCAGCTGAGAAATAAATATAAGAACCCTTATTTCACTCCATGCATCAACCAGTATTTGAGGAGCACGCTCTCGCTGTGCGACAGGTGATATTCCGTACAAACTCTGTATGCCATGGGCTCTCCAACCATGTTCCTGCAGCTACCCATTGATTAATTTGTATCATGTTTTAGCATCGAAACATATTTCACTAAACTGTTGACAGCCCCTCTGCGCGCTCGAGAAAGGAATAAAGGAGAGAGAGGAGGAGATGGAAACGCATGGTGGTGAGATATTCTGTAGCTAATTTGTCAGCCTATTAATTACGAAAATATAACAATTCCCTATTACTAGGCTATTCAGAATCAAATACAAATTCACTATAATTGTAGGCTAACTGTAAGCTGCCCTGCACAATCAATGAACAAGCAGCATAGCCTAGGGCTATACGTTCTCTCCCAGCCTAGTTGATATACATTTTTGAGTGTAGCATAAAGTAACCAGTCCATCCAGTGTGCATAATAATGCAGTCCACACTCAAATGCGATTACTCCAATTTCTTTAATTTTGGAGTATAGGCTAGACCAATTATATACCAAAGACATCTTAAATCAGTTTTGTTTTATGTTTTTCTGCCATGCGTAATATGCGGTAGGCTATGTATTGTATAACAGCACAATCATAATTTTAATTCAGTTTTTTTTTTCTATGTGTATGCATAATCTCTAATACGCGTATGGTTGTTTTGAATTAATCATAACCTTAGAAAGCACTGTCCATTTCGTTGTGTTAGGCTTTGAACAACATCCACAATGACCATGTTTTACACTCAGTTTCAACCTGCTGTTGAGCTTCTTCAAATTATAAGTGTTTGATGGGATTTTCGATTGCATGTGTATTGATGTCAGAGTGGTTAGAGGGACAATAGAGCCCTAAGTACCAGGTCATTAGGAAATGATGGTCGTTAGCAGTTGGGTACTACCAAGCATGTCCATAGCGCATAAAGAGGAGATAACCATGACTCAATGGTCACATGGAATTTTACTGCGGTCATGACTCATGACTGCCGGTGTGGCGGTAATACAGTCACCGCAACAGCCCTACGCCTGGCACCTACTATCATACCCCGTTCAAAGGCACTTAAATCTTTTTTCTTGCCCTCTGAATGGCACACATACACAATCCATGTCTCAATTGTCTCAAGGCTTAACAATTATTCTTTAACCTGTCTTTCCCCTTCATCTACACTGATTGAAGTGACATCAAAAAGAGATCATAGCTTTCAACTGGATTCACCTGGTCAGTCTATGTCATGGAAAGAGCAGGGAGTTCTTAATATTTTTTATATTCAGTGTATGTCTGAGTGCCCTTAGAAAAAGTTTTTCAGGGCAAACCACCCCTGGGAAACATGGTCGTGACCCTGACAACAACAAAATCGGTGAAAGCGCCAGCTCCAAAAGAACCTGAGATATCACAACCCACTGCACTGGCACACACACTGTGCTGCCACAGCCTTTTCTGTGTTTGCGCTCAATCCTTTGAAATTAAAAGTGGAGAAATGCATTAGCCGTTTAGGCGAGGTGGCCTCGTTCTACAGCCTAGCCTGCAGTGCACAAACTGCTGATTCTCCTGAACACTGTACATGCTGCTTTGATCTGGTCACAGCAGGCAGACGAGTGAACATAGGAGTTGGCATTTAATTATTTCAGAAATAATCTCAAGGTGGTGAAATTTGATACGGTTGGGCAATGAAGACGGGGGGGGTTTAGCTCCTAGGTTTCAAAGGAGCTGAGAAAGCCAATATTTGCCAATATTTACGACCTTAACAATCCAGCGAATGTCCAACATGGAATTGGAGGCGAACAGTAAGAGAGAGGAGCGAGGAGAGAGGAGAGAGAGAGGAGAGAGTGATAAAGGAGCTCACACCATGCCCTCTGACATGCTCACCTGATCAGCGTCCACATGTGGTAATTAGAGAAAGCAGCCTGACTCAGAGATTCCAGAGAAAACCCTCCATGTCCTCAGAACTCCATATGCCCTGAGGACCGCTTCTCAGCTATGACACACAGAGCAGTTGCATACCGTCCACCTACCATCCTCTGACACACAGAGCAGTTGCATACCGTCCACCTACCATCCTCTGACACACAGAGCAGTTGCATACCGTCCACCTACCATCCTCTGACACACAGAGCAGTTGCATACCGTCCCCCTACCATCCCCTGTACGTCTCCCTCCTTGACACTCTCTCATTTAAAGACTGATGAGGGGATTTTCTGTGGAAGGCAGTAGCCATGTGATGGGGGGAATAACAAATGGAGAGAGGATGATTGGATGATTAAACAATTGGATGAAAAGAGAGAAGGAGAGAGATCTATAGGGAAAAGAGATAGGCCCCTTCACGATGCATTGTGAAGCCTGGTGTGAAAAGACGCCATATTGAGCTGAAAAACAAAAGCGCGTTCTCTTCTCACATATGGTCACCTGTGTGTGGCTGGTGGGAGGGAGGCGTCTCGACAGATGGCAGGGCCACCACAGACAGATACAGCTCTGTTAATTATCCCAGTACTACATTACCGTATGGAGACTACAGTACAGTACACTACCTACAGCGAGCATGGCTTGTGCTATCCTTACTTAAGTTGGGCATAAAACCTACAAACTTTCCATAAATAAAAAACGGATTAAAAAGCCTACTGTTTTAGCCTTAGCAACTAGACAAGTATGGATAAATGAGGACAAATCAAGGAAACATGAAATGCATGAGGCAAACAATTGACAGACAATTTAATATCCTTACATTTGAGCAGGTGTTGTTACGCCATATTCGACCATAGATTTGTAATGAATTTGATTCACTTGTACTAGTTTTGAAGGTTAATATGACACATTATGCCTGTCACAGGTGGCAAAGCAGGCTTTAACTTGGGCTTTTCTTTAGCTTTTCTAAATGTTATTCTGAATACTTTTATTTGCTCTATTTATTATTTTACTTTTCATTTAATGTATTAGTAGTATTGATCTCCCTTGCAAAGTGCATATTAAAGAGGATTATTTTAACGGCTGTATTTATTATTTAACTGGATGGATAAAGAAGGGAAAACAATCCCCTACCGATGGCACTGAGGGCTGACCTTTCATTTGTCTGATTTACAGCATTTCTGCTGCTAATTAGTCAATGCGCTTTAGAGCCCATTCCCCCAGTCTGCAAAGTTGTTGTAACATTGATTCACTCTCACTCTCCAGTGTAGTTCTCTCTCTCTCTCTCTCTCTCTCTCTCTCTCTCTCTCTCTCTCTCTCTCTCTCTCTCTCTCTCTCTCTCTCTCTCTCTCTCTCTCTCTCTCTCTCTCTCTCTCTCTCTCTCTCTCTCTCTCTCTCTCTCTCTCTCTCTCTCTCTCTCTCTCTCTCTCTCTCTCTCTCTCAATTCAATGGGCTTTTTGGCATGGGAAAAATATGTTTACATTGCCAAAGCAAGTGAAATAGATAATAAACAAAAGTGAAATAAACAATCAAAAATTAATAGTAAATATTACACTCACAAGTATCAAAGGAATAGACACATTTCAAATGTCATATTATGGCTATGTACAGTGTTATAATGATGTGCAAATAGTTAAAGTACAGAAGGGAAAATAAATAAACATAAATATGGGTTGTATTTACAATGGTGTTTGTTCTTCACTGGTTGCCCTTTTCTTGTGGCAACAGGTCACAAATCTTGCTTCTGTGATGGCACACTGTGGTATTTCACCCAATAGTTATGGGAGTTTATCAAAATTGGATTTATTTTCAAATTCTTTGTGGGTCTGTGTAATCTGAAGGAAATATGTGCCTCTAATATGGTCATACATTTGGCAGGAGGTTGGGAAGTGCAGTTCAGTTTCCACCTCATTTTGTGGGCAGTGTGCACATAGCCTGTCTTCTCTTGAGAGCCAGGTCTGCCTACGGCGGCCTCTCTCAATAGCAAGGCCATGCTCACTGAGTCTCTCTCTCTCTCTCTTTCTCTGTGTGTGTGTGTGTGTGTGTGAAGCAGTGCTTTATTCAACAGGCTGAAAGTGTGATCTGGTAGGAGAAGCACTCCCTCAACTCTGTTCATTATTGAAGACAGGCTTGGTTTGCTGTCTGTGGGTTTGGGTTTTTGTATCTATTTTAGCTCATAACACAAGACCCTCCCAGTTGAGTGAGACTTCCTTTAAAGCTAGAATCCTTAGTTGCTACATATCTTTTTGGACTTATAAATTAATTATTTTTACACATTGATTCTTTAAGAATACAACTTATAAATGTTTCATGAGCTTAATTCAACTTTCGTACCCCATCAGAACCCCAAATATAACCTTGTTTCACTCCAATGTTTGTAAACAACATAAATGTAAACAAACACTGCATAGCCTCAAAACATGGTTAAAACCAAGCCATGTATTTAGAGCAGTGGTCACCAACTGGTCATCGCGATTGATTGGTCGATCTTCAAGGCATTCCTAGGCGATCACCAAACATTTCTGGAAAGCCAACGATAAAGCCTTGCGCTCCTATTTTTTTTCTCAATTCGTCTGGCGCTGTTGGCGGTGGATGCACTTGATTCAGAAGCCCTGTGCGCCGGGTAGGCAATGTGTTCCCATTTTGAACCATTTTATTTGTCTGAATGGACAAACTCCGCCTACCCGGCGGACCTGGAGAGTTAAATCAAGTGCACCTACTGTGCTGGCCAATTGGATAACTCAAATCACCGTGCCTACAGCTTCCACAACCCCACAGCAAAGTTTGATACTAGCCTACATGAGATTTCATAACTTTTAAAACCATGACCAGAGAGACTGTCAATATTAATGAATACAGCAAAGAGCTACTGTTTTTATGCGTGACTTCATGTTTACATTTTTATTCAGCACTGTCAACACTGTTTTTATACAACACTTTTACAAAACAGAAAATGCACTTTTCCCTACTTACACTTGTGCTACAACCAGCTGCAATGAATGGTTATAGCTGCAGCTGTAATGAATGGTTATAGCTGCAGCTGTAATGAATGAGTAGCCAAGTGTATCAATAGTCATGAGTTTTTATTATTAGCAGCTCGTTGTGTGTATTTTATATTTCACTTTCTCTGGTCATAAGAACAACATGAATTTGTGCATGAGGCAGAAATAATGTGGTGCGACTCGAGTTTCGCCATCAGGTGGAAGATGATCTCCCCTCTCGCTTGTCAGTCTCACCGGAGGAAAGGAGCAAGCAGGGACTGTAAGAGGCAGATGCTCTGCTGCTCTCTCCCTCTGCTGAGACTGACCATCAGATGCAGGTACCATCAGTCCAGTAAAATAAAAAAGCAAATTATTTCAATTAATGCTCATCTGTGCCTCGCAAATGATACAACAACTGATCTATTTTGTTATCGAAGCTCGAGTTTTGAAATATAATATGGTCTGAGAATAACAATATTGGCAGGCCAAGCATAGCCAATATGCTGTGCTAATGTTTTAGGCCTACTGCACAAACCTAATTCCTACAGAACTATTTTTATTAGCATAATGTTGCATAGTCTTACATTTTCTAAATCATGTTTAAATAAAAATTTGAGCGGTAGATCTTGGCTTGCTTTTTCACTCCGAAAGTGATCTTGACTCACAAAAGGTTGGTGACCACTGATGTAGAGAGTTGGGCCAACTTTTAGAGTTTTGAATATTGTTCTAATTCAAGACATTTAGTTACATAGCATTGTTTAAATATTCCCCATGTAATGTTAATGAGGAGATAACATGGCTGCCATAGAACGCTGAAGTGTCATGTAAATGCATCATAATGCAGAAACCTCAAAGTCATAACACTCTCAATACATGGCTCTGGTAAAACTATCATTTTGATATCATGGATGGTCAGTCCTTGCATCCATAGCTGTCAATGAATTTGAGAGTGGTTAAATTTCTCCAGGCCCATCCCTTAGCTTTTTACCCAAACAGAGGCAGAGTGACGGAGGATTCTAGCTTTAAACTGGCTGCAGTAGGCCTGAGGGGTTATTGGATATTGGTCTCAGCACCTTCACCGCTTGCCAAGATGTGTTCATTCAAAATCAATAAAGTAGGCCTGTGTGGGCATACATTCCTTTCATAGATATATACACAAACATACAAACTGAAGGTTTGTGTTCCAAAGTGTCCCAATTATGATATGACAGTGTGTCTCTGATGTATGAGCTGCTTTCATCTCTTCATTAAGAGGAACTAGTCCCCTCTCCTCTCTCCTCTCCTCTCTCCTCCCCTCCCTTCTCCTCTGTGTTTGTGGTCACATAATCAGGGTGTGTCTTAGTGATACCAGAAATTACTCTACTTTGGCTGACTGCTGAAAGCCAGGGAGTGGAGCGCCTGTCTCCATTATCTTGTCTCCTCAGAAGTACCACCACCACACAGCTCTATTAGTTCATACTGCCCTGTATAGTTGGTGATGTTAATTAATACGCCTTGAGGCCACAATGTCTCAAAGTCACTGCTTCCTGAGATCTGCATAACCAAATTGATTATGCAAGGTTTAGATTATGCATACTGCATCTAGAATATGGAAAGTGAACTTGAATATCCGGTGAGGAAATTGGTTACTAGTAGGCAGTAGTTGAAGCTGCTTTTTTGGTTTTGCCGTCTTATATCCAAGATGTCCTATGGGTTGATGTCCTTTCAACTCTCTCACTTAAGTGTTGACGCAAACCCATTTGAATGCTTCCCCTAACACACAATCACAGACACATCGAGAACTCTCTGCCGTGATGTTACTTCATGTCACTGCATAAAACTAGGAAATAATTCCTGTCCCATTCAATCACCGGCAATGAAATGGAAAACCCCCACAGATGAACCAGCCATTATCTGCATAATGAAAGACAAAATGGAATCCATTGTATCACTCAAAGGGCCCTATCAGCTACAAAAGGTGGCCAATGGCCATCATAAAATATTTTGAATCAATGATTAACTTCCTGACTGGAATCTCAATATGGAGAGACGTTCCAGAGTCAAATTAAATGTGCAAAAACTGTATTCTCCAACTGCTTAACAGTATGCATTCATGCATGATTACTGGTACATCAAACCTTAGCGCATGTATCCAGCTTGGCTATGCTGCACTATCTCCTAATGTATAGCTTCCCTGCTGTATCCTGTTAAATATTGACAGTATCCTGCATGGCCTCCAGATGTATTCAGCCTGATATGTCTATTCCACAGTTGGGAAAATACAGTATATCCCTGTGGCATCTTTCACAACATCCGTGTCAGTGACATTCAGCAGCAAGTAAACTACTCACATCCCCATCATCAATAACACACACGGTATTTCACATTGTTAATAGTTCACAAGGCTCATTATTTAAGACTGCAGGAATATGTAATGGAACACACAGATAGGTACTACAGATCTTTTGAAAATGCGAAGACCATGCACATACATACACGTGTACACACGCACACACACAGAGTGAATATAGACAAGGTCATAGCCCCAGTGAGCATTAGGCCATAGCCCCGGGGAACATTGTTAATGGGCTGTGTGCCTGTGGGAGGGGAGCATTGTTAATGGGCTGTGTGCCTGTGGGAGGGGAGCATTGTTAATGGGCTGTGTGCCTGTGGGAGGGGAGCATTGTCAATGGGCTGTGTGCCTGTGGGAGGGGAGCATTGTTAATGGGCTGTGTGCCTGTGGGAGGGGAGCATTGTTAATGGGCTGTGTGCCTGTGGGAGGGGAGCATTGTTAATGGGCTGTGTGCCTGTGGGAGGGGAGCATTGTTAATGGGCTGTGTGTCTGTGGGAGGGGAGCATTGTTAATGGGCTGTGTGCCTGTGGGAGGGGAGCATTGTTAATGGACTGTGTGCCTGTGGGAGGGGAGCATTGTTAATGGGCTGTGTGTCTGTGGGAGGGGAGCAGTGCTGTTGTCTAATGTGTGAAGAGGACGACTTCGTGGTCTGACCATGGGGGAGCCGGTCCTGTCAGCATTGGGGTGATCCACTGTCACAGCACTGGCTGATCTGAAGGACAGGCACGTCTCAGTGACCTGACCAACACTATCTTTCTCTGGCTACGGCCCCTGGGACTGAGGTGTGATGAGGGCACCATGGTCCCCATGGTCACGGTAATCAATCTTCCTCTGTCCTGTCCTGTCCGGTCCTGTCCTGACAGGTGAGTGTCTCAAACTGAATATGTGAAGATGAGCCTTCTGCTGCCCAGACCCTTTTCCTATAAGGAGTCCTGACAGACACCTGACAGACTGACTAGACACCGACAGACGACATACACATACACATACTGTACACACACACACCATAATGTAAAATCTTCCCCTGTCCTGCCCTGTCTTGGGCTGACAGATGAGTGACTGTCTCTGAGCCTGAATATAACATGATGAGCTTGCCATTGCCGTTGCCACTGGCAGCCCTTTTCCTAGGAGGTCCTGAGGGAGTCTCACGTCATACACCCACGTCATCAATTCTAATGTCTTGACGATGGTCAGAGCGACACACCTACTACGTTCATCTTGTCATATCTTGGCTCATTTTCAGCCATGATCATCAGAATTACAATACACTCAATATAACCACATATAAGATAACTACGCTGTAACTAACTGCCCTAAATCAACTAACTTTCTAAAACTCCAGGGCCAAGATTTATGTCTGTCAGGTCCAGGAAATCAATTCCAGTCTATAGTGGTGTGTGTTTGTGAGCCGCAATATCCACAGTCCAATATCCACAGAGAAAAGGCCTGAGGATGGGATTTGAGCATCGATTTTAGCTGCAGGTTTTTTGGTCTCAGTGAGGGATATATATGGTTGAAAATGGAGAGAGAGAGAAGGAGAGCGAGAGAGAGAGAGAGAGAGAGAAAGTGAGAGCGAGAGAGAGATACAGCTCAGTTGGTAGAGCATGGCGTTTGCAACGCCAGGGTTGTGGGTTCGATTCCCACAGGGGGCCAGTATGAAAAATAAATAATGTATGCACTCACTAACTGTAAGTCGCTCTGGATAAGAGCGTCTGCTAAATGACAAAAAATGTAAATGTAAAAATACAGAGAGAGCACAACAGCAGAAAAATACTAGAAAAACAAACATCTTCAATTTCTCCAGAATCCCAGACAGTACTGTAGAATGTGGAGAGACAGTGGTGTGGTGAGTAACAGCAGCATCTCCACAACAACCCTTCCCTCTGAGTTGCTAGTCTTTAGCCCTACTCATTTGCATATCACCACATGATGCATGTGGGTCATGTGTAATTGCCGTGGAGGTTGATCGCTTGTCCTTGTGGATTTACGACAGGGGGGAGGGGTGGACTCTTTCCCCCTCGTACATAGAGATCATCTGTAATCCCACACATAGTTAACGTCAAGCATTTTCTGGCACTTTTTTGTCTTTGCTAGAGTCAGGCGGCTATAGCAACATTGTTCCTATCACCCCCACTAGCTTCATCATTATGCTCTCTCAGCCCCAGAGAAGATTCGGATGCTAATTAATTTCCATTTTCCTTTTTTTCCTAGCGTGTGAAGATAAAATATTTTGTTTTAATCACAGCCCAAACTGAGCTCTGCTGAGCAGCCACAGAGTCCATGGGTTATAAAAACCTGCGTATCCATCACACAGCAAGCTGTTTGATTCTAACTCAATACATTTTTGCTACGTACACTTGGCTGTAACGCTTATTATAGGGGTGAGAGAGAAGGAGAGAAGCCATGCAGACAGGAGCGGAGGGAGACTTGGAGGGAGCACTGTCCTCTAAATTCTAAGTGACTGTGTTTAATGAGTGTAGACTATGTTAATGTTTGCCTTTGTTCTCTGCAGCAGGGGGAGATAGGAGAAGTCTAATGGTGGGGGTGCTCTCTGTGCAGAAGGAAGCAGTGGTCCATGTCGCACTGGGGAGACGGCCCAGCCTGCCAGTCTGCTATACTGAAGAGAGGCAGCCTGCCTGCAGCAACTCTCTCACACACACACCCACATATGAACATGTACATTCACGCACATACACAGACACACAAACCCACACACTGCAATGACTCTTAAAAGTCAATGTAAAAATACCTGCCCGACACACACACAAAGTCTCAGTCAGTGTCAGAGGAGGATAAGAGGAGGAGAGGAGAAGAGGAGAAGAGGAGGAGAGGAGTGACTCTGTACTGCCACAGTACTCTCTGATGTGTCTGTCCTGTGTGCACAGCAGGCCTACTATGATCAGAGTGTAGTCCTGTGAAGAGCTACATCAGACCAGTCACCTCTGCCTGCCATAGAGGGAGCATGTCTTTATTCAGCTCACAAGGTCCGTATTATTCTGTGGCACTACGCCAGAGACAAAGCTGTACTAATAGACTTATATACTGTACAGACAGTTTTCCACTCCAACCCCCTGAACCCTGGTTCTACAGTATTGCTGGTCAGTGTCTGTCAGATGTCAGCCTGCAGTCTGTCTGCTCCATCTCTGGACCATAGAGAAGCAGGTCTCAGAACAGCATGTCTCAATGAATGTCTCAAGGAATGTCTCAAGGTATGTCTCAAGGTATGTCTTCAAGGAATGTCTCAAGGAATGTCTCAAGGAATGTCTCAAGGTATGTCTCAAGGTATGTCTCAAAAGTATGTCCTCACTTGCTACGCTCTGTGCTTACTGTTGTTAACTGAAGTATTTTCTGTGCTTTACAGTAAGTATTTTGTGTGCTGAGCTCCTTTGTGACGGCTGTAAGCCTGCGCTCTGAGCCTGTGCTCTCCCAGTCTGCCTGTGCTGTGTGATGAGGGCCTGTGTGATGAGGGCCTGTGTGATGAGGGCCTGTGTGATGAGGGCAAGTGTACTGAGGGCATGTGTGATGAGGGCCTGTGTGATGAGGGCCTGTGTGATGAGGGCCTGTGTGATGAGGGCCTGTGTGATGAGGGCCTGTGTGATGAGGGCATGTGTACTGAGGGCATGTGTGATGAGGGCCTGTGTGATGAGGGCCTGTGTGATGAGGGCCTGTGTGATGAGGCCCTGTGTGAGCGTGCTGCTCTGAGCAGAGCAGAGCAGACAAAGCGTGAAGCCACACAGACAGACATGGGGCCCTCAGAGAAGCTGCACCTGGTCCTGGGCCTCTCCTCAATACTGCTCCCCATTACAGCCTGTCAAGCCTGCATCACATCTGCTGTTTCCCCCTACAACACCCCCTCATCCACCAACCCCAACCACTATCCCTAGAACTGTTTGTCTGTCTGCACGCATCAATGACTACCTTCGTGTCTGTCTTTCTGTGTGTCTGTCTGTCTGTCTCACTGACTCCCTTTCTGTCTCATTGTCAGTTTGGTCATCTGTGTACTGGCCTGTCTGTCTCCCTCATTGCCCACTGGTATATCTGTCTGTCTGGTTTTGAAACATCAGTGTATCTGTGTCTCCCTGTCCCCTTCCCTGGCCCCCTCTCTGTGTGGCTGATTCACTCACAGCTCACGTATCTGACTTCATTATTTTAAGCACTTTGCTGTTTGCCATTGCGATCATGATGCACAGCATGGCCCCCGGCCGTGGAGCAAACAAAGAAACATCGCCGCTGCTCGCCTTATGACTAACTTCCCCTGTAAGGATCCTGACCTCAAGAAATGAAACATTACTGGAGAGGTTCTGGGGTGAGAGAGGAGGAATGGAGGGATAAGGAGAAGGGAGGGAGAGGGGAGGAGAGTGATGAGGCCCAGCCTTCCCTCTCCCCAGGGCCCCCTAGGGGCTCCCGGCAGCTGAATACAGGGCATTAGAGGACCGTGCAAAGAACCAGGCCCAACTTCATTACACACATCATTGACCCCCACAGCAGAGACACTGAATGAGGAATAACCATGACAACACTAACGGAAGGTAGCTGGCTGACGACAGAGTCGTGTCCTTTTGAGCTAACAGAGAGGAGGAGTGCTTTTGGAAAGAGTAACAGTGTAATTTAATATGTTAGGTTATTGCATAGACCAGGGGGTACAGTAATAGTGATGAATGTCTGTGTGCCTCTCGTT
This sequence comes from Coregonus clupeaformis, assembly GCF_020615455.1. NCBI lineage: Eukaryota > Metazoa > Chordata > Actinopteri > Salmoniformes > Salmonidae > Coregonus > Coregonus clupeaformis. The sequence continues at coordinate 71,259 of NW_025533959.1, forward strand.
GGAAACGGAGTGCACACTGAAGTATATAAAACAAGCCATTTAGGCCACAAATGTTTGAATCAAGTGCTCTGCGGGCAAATAACCAGATAACCTGAGAAGATTTCAGTTCTTCCTTCAAAGTGCAATCTTATTCCCTAATGCATGAGTTAGTACAGTTAAAACGCCCATGCAGTTAAGTGGGGTTACCAGGAAGCCAATGCACCAGAGATTGTGACTCAGGTCCAATCACAGAAGGACAGACACGGAGCACCGTGATTTGAGTGGTTCTGAACACCTCGCCTGTTTCAGCTATTGTGATGAGTGTGATAGAAGGAGTCAGGCGCAGGAGGGTAAATCACTAAATACAGAGTTTATTCCGTCATACACAATTGCGCTAGATAGTGACACACGAAAACAGGCACAGGGGAAACTATCTACCCTGGCAATACACGGTACGGGATACTCCAACAATATACAGGCACAGGGGAAATATCTACCCTGGCAATACAACGTGCGAGTAGCTCCACCGAGCTACACTACTCTCACAATAAACAATCACCCACAAGGACAAGGGGGGCAGAGGGAACACTTATACACGGACTAATGAGGGGATAAGAACCAGGTGTGTGTAATTGACAAGACAAGAGAAATGGAATGATAATAGATGGAGCGGCAGTGGTTAGTAAGCTGGTGACAACGAACGCCGAAGCCTGCCCGAACAAGGATGGGAGGCAGCCTCGGCCGAAGTTGTGACAGCTATAGTGCTTCCTGGACCCATCATTTGACTCAAATGAAATGAGTGACAAAACTGGTCTGATATGCTGATTTGGGCTGGGACTGATAAAGTTAACTCCATTTTCATTAGATGTACATTAACACTCACAGCCTGACTGGCCACTGAGATGGATCATCTAATGCCTCACAATAGAGCTGCACTCATTCCTTATTACTGCCAACCAATGCATTTCTACCGTCTGTTTGCTGACGATCGCTCTAAACCGAATCTAACCTCAATTGACTTCACATGAAATGTAATTCTAATATACCTAATATGGTCTGTGACTTACACTTACTGTCCACTCAACCAGACAATCCAATACAGTGAGAGAAAAAAGTATTTGATCCCATGCTGATTTTGTACGTTTGCCCACTGACAAAGAAATGATCAGTCTATAATTTTAATGGTAGGTTTATTTGAACAGTGAGAGACAGAATAACAACAACAAAAATCCAGAAAAACTAATGTCAAAAATGTTATAAATTGATTAGTGTCCTCAGATCAACCACAGTCAACACTGAAAACCAGGAGAAGTTAATTCATGTGATTTTCATAGGGATGCAAATCCAGGTGGATTCGCTGCCTCCCCCCTGAACGAGACAGAGCCATGTCTATTTTGCTGCTTTAATTGGTCAAGGTATCACAATGACCTTCCGGAGATTAGGTGTTCTTCTTCCCAATTACTTGCTTTTACTTTTCCCTTCACCTTATTGCTAGGAGAAATTAAATTAGCAGAAATTACATTCCTATTGTGTTACAGCCAAAAGCATTAGCTCAAAAACACATTCCCTATAGAGAAACACACAGTACAGCAGAACATACCAAGACGGACAAACAGGCAGACACACACGTACAAGCACAAACAGGCAGACACACGTATACACACAAACGCCTATAATATGACCTCTTGGTGCACTTCAACCTCCACGTTTGACATTTTACCCAAACGTACTGTATCTGGAGCGCTACTCGTATACACATCTAGTTTGCTGAAGCAATTTTTACAAGCATATAAGGGATTAAGGTTACACATAATGAGTTCTTTTAATTCACGCAACACCATACCATTGAGCTCAATGAAATAGCCAGGAAAATCACGCTAAACTACACTAAGATGTAAAATACTGTGCCATACCGTGGGCCATCATGTAGACCTTAACCAACACAACACATTGTGTGAGAGAGAGAGAGAGAGAGAGAGAGAGAGAGAGAGAGAGAGAGAGAGAGAGAGAGAGAGAGAGAGAGAGAGAGAGAGAGAGAGAAAGCGAGAGAGACAATGTGTTGGCAGTAGCTAGGCTAACATGACAACCAGTGATCTGACAGGGGAGAGGAGAGCCTTGGGGCCCAGGGCAAATAAACACCGTCTGCCCTCATTATGTTAAACTGTCAGAGGAGAGAGGACGGCCGTACGGCTCACTATGATGATCCCAGCAGAGCAGAGCCGAGAGGAGGAACAGGACAGGACAGGGAGAGGACAGGACAGGGAGAGGACAGGAGGAAAGGAGAGGGGAGAGGGGGGAGGAAAGGGGAGGGGAGGAGGAGAGAGAAGGATGGCAGCAGTTTATCCTCTCTTCGTGACCCTGGACAAACAGCGCCAGGAGAAACATTCTCATTCCATCCCACACTCACTCCTACATCCAATCTCTCCGAACACTCTTTAATTAATTCAAGGATGGAATTAATTAAAAATATTCACCCATCCGCTTAACTCCAATTATATGCATCTGAAATGTAAAAATGATATTTCTTTACAAAATGTCAAGGCAAATTGTTTAACTAGGTGTCAGGTTTCAGTTGATGTGTTCAAAGAAAATGGATTCCATTTCGTTTTAATGATAAGCACTAAATATAAAACAATAGATAGTGCTAGGTGGAATAAGTCACGTATCTGAAAGGCTCAACAACAGTATTTAACAAGCACAGGAATAGCAATGAAGGCTGTTGCCTGGGGATGCTGATGAGTTCACATAAGCATTGGTCACCTCACTTCATATGACTGTCTTCATTAGCATACTGTAAGCGATAAGTGATTTGATGCCAATTACTGTAAGCACGTACAGAGAAAAATGTATGCCAGATATATTGGTGAGAGGTGAGTGGTTGTTGACGTGGGCGATGTTGTAGCTACTTTGTACAATGTTATACTTTGTATTATAAATTGGGTGGATCGAGCCCTGAATGCTGATTGGCTGAAAGCCATGGTATATCAGACCATCTACCACATGTATGACAAAACATGTATTTTTACTGTTCTAATTATGTTGGTAACCAGTTTATAATAAGGCAGCTCGGAGGTTTGTGGTATATGGCCAATATACCCTGGCTAAGGGTGTCACGCCCTGACTCAGGGGACGCTTATATGTTGAGTCAGGGTGTGTACATTCTATGTTGTGTAGTTCTATGTTTTCTATCTAGTATGGGTATTTCTATGTTGGCCGGTGTGGTTCCCAATCAGAGGCAGCTGTCGCTCGTTCTCTCTGATTGGGGACAATACTTAGGCAGCCTATTGGCACTATTGAGTTGTGGGTTCTTGTTCCGTATAAGGTATGTTGTTTGTGTCTACCGTGGACTTCACGTTTCGTTTCGTTTCTTGTTTTGTCGAGTGTTTATTAAGTTTAAATAAACATGTATGCATATCACGCTGCGCCTTGGTCCGTCCCGTCTATGAACGAACGTGACAGAAGATCCCACCAAACAAGGACCAAGCAGCGTGCCCAGAAGGAGCAAACGCCAGGGATTCAACGGGAGGTAACTTTAGTAGATCTCCTCCTCGGTTGGGGGAGAATTACTGAGGAGGAGGCCGTCCGTTATCGGGAGGCGATGAAGGTTGATGCCCAGGTAGGAGAGGAGAAACGGCGCCAACCGTGCCGACGACGGAGACCCGAGAGGCAACCCCAATAAAATTTTGGGGGGGGGCACACGGGGTGGATGACGAGGCAGCAGGAGGCCGTGGAAGGCCGAATCTGCAGGTTAGGAGAGGAGGCCACCATGTTACGGGGGCTATTGGTTCAGAGGGAGCAGGAGTTTTTCGGTCAGAGGGAGGCGCTACAGGAGGCTAAAAGGGAGAAGGAAAGTGTAGAGGCACGGCGAGAGGAGCAGGTTAGGCAGCAGAAGGAGCGGGGGTTAATAAAGGAACCCAGTCCCGCTCCTCGCACCAAGCAAGTGGTGCGTGTCGCCAGTCCGGTCCAGCCCGTTCCTGCTCCCCGAACTAAGCCAGTGGTGCGTGTTCCCAGTCCGGCCCGGCCTGTTCCTGCTCCTCGCATCAACCCAGTGGTGCGCGTCGCCAGCCCGGTCCGGCCCGTTCCTGCTCCTCGCACCAAGCCAGTTTTGCGCGTCGCCAGCCCGGCCCGGCCCGTTCCTGCTCCTCGCACCAAGCCAGTGGTGCGCGTCGCCAGCCCGGCCCGGCCCGTTCCTGCTCCTCGCACCAAGCCTGTGGTGCGCGTCACCAGTCCGGCACGGCCCGTGCCCGTTCCACCGGTCAGCTGTTCCACTCCGGAGCCAGAGCAGTCCGCTCCGCCGGTGCCTGATCCAGCTCCGGTCAACTGCTCCACTCCGGAGCCAGAGCAGTCCACTCCACCGGCGCCTGATCCAGCTCCGGTCAGCTGCGCCACTCCGGACCAGAGCAGTCCGCTCCACCGGGGTCTAGTCCAGCTCCGGTCAACGGCTCCACTTCGGAGCCAGAGCAGTCCGCTCCACCGGTGCCTGATCCAGCTCCGGTCAGCGGCTCCACTCCGGAGCCAGAGTAGTCCGCTCCACCGGTGCCCAGTCCAGCTCCGGTCAGCGGCTCCAGTCCAGACCATGATGTCAGCCCCTCTCCAGGTTCGGAGTCTCCCACACCAGGGTCCAGACTGGGCCTGGCGTATCGTGGGAGGAAGGAGAGGGGAAGCAACGCGCCGAGGTCTAGACCAGACCAGGGGCGCAACAGGGAGGCGAAGAGTGAGAGGTCGTCACGCCCTGAGCCGGATCCGCCTCCGAGGCGGAATGCCCACCCGGCCCCTACCCTGTTATGTTTAAGCTGTGCGGTCGGAGTCCGCACCTTTGGGGGGGGGTACTGTCACGCCCTGACTCAGGGGACGCTTATATGTTGAGTCAGGGTGTGTATATTCTATGTTGTGTAGTTCTATGTTTTCTATCTAGTATGGGTATTTCTATGTTGGCCGGTGTGGTTCCCAATCAGAGGCAGCTGTCGCTCGTTCTCTCTGATTGGGTCCCATACTTAGGCAGCCTATTGGCACTATTGAGTTGTGGGATCTTGTTCCGTATAAGGTATGTTGTTTGTGTCTACCGTGGACTTCACGTTTCGTTTCGTTTCTTGTTTTGTCGAGTGTTTATTAAGTTTAAATAAACATGTATGCATATCACACTGCGCCTTGGTCCGTCCCGTCTATGAACGAACATGACAAAGGGCTGTATCAAGGCACTCCGCATTGTGTCGTGCTTAAGAACAGCCCTTAGCCTTGGTATATTGGCCATATACCACAACCATCATTCCTTATTGCTGAAGTGTACAATGGTGTACTGTTGATATGCAGTTGAATACATAGATAATAATACTGATCTAGATATGCTATGGATTTTCTAGTATTGTTGTTGATCCAGTAACACTGGGACTTGGGTCCCCTCTTTAGATGGCACCAAGTTTATTATTGTTTTGTGTTTTTCTATTGATTTTATCTTTCTAATTATTATTTTAAATATTGTTTTATTAGAAATTCAGTTTAGATACAGTTCGTTTTCAGACCTGATTTGCTAGTTTTCATTTAGTTTTATCAAAATATTTCTATTCCATTTTTGTATTAGTTAGTTTTAGTGAAGCTAGGAGCCATTGGTGTTGAATAGTTTGTGTTTTTTGGCCACATGATAGAACATTTTGAAAATGTGCACAATCATCCATTTTTTGTCTTACAGTAACGTTGTGCTATTATATTTTGGTTCTGTTATGTAGAATACTATCATTATGTGATCTTACAGACATTGATTCAGCTTTAATCTAAAGGTAACTGCCAAAATAAAGGAAACACCAACATAAAGTGTCTTAATAGGGCATTGGGCCAGCATGAGCCGCCAGAACAGCTTCAATGTGCCTCAGCATAGATTCTACAAGTACCCGGAACTCTATTGAAAGATGCGACACCATTCTTCCACAAGAAATTCCATAATTGTTGGTGTTTTGTTGATGGTGGTGGAAAACGCTATCTCAGGCGCCGTTCTAGAACCTCCCATAATTGTTCAATTTAGTTGAGATCTGGTGACTGAGACACACACACACACACACACACCCGTTAAACCCCCTATGCTCCTTTGAGACCCCTATTTCAAAGTCAATGAGATCTCTTCTTTTAACTATGGTAGCCAAAATAATGGGCAACTGGGAATTTTTATACATGACCCTAAGCATGATGGGATGTTAATTGTATAACTAACTCAGGAACCACACCTGTGTGGAAGCACCTGGTTTCAATATACTTTGTATCCCTCATTAACTCAAGTGTTTCCTTTATTTGGGAAGTTACAGCGGCTTGCGAAAGTATTCACCCCCCTTGGCATTTTTCCTAGTTTGTTGCCTTACAACCTGGAATTAAAATGGATTTTTGGGGGGTTTGTATCATTTGATTTACACAAAATGCCTACCACTTTGAAGATAAACAATATTTTTTATTGTGAAACAAACAAGAAATAAGACAAAAAAACAGAAAACTTGAGCGTGCATAACTATTCTGAGGTCTGGGCTTTGACTAGGCCATTCCAAGACATTTACAGTGAGGGAAAAAAGTATTTGATCCCCTGCTGATTTTGTACGTTTGCCCACTGACAAAGAAATGATCAGTCTATAATTTTAATGGTAGGTTTATTTGAACAGTGAGAGACAGAATAACAATTAAAAAAATCCAGAAAAACGCATGTCAAAAATGTTATAAATTGATTTGCATTTTAATGAGGGAAATAAGTATTTGACCCCCTCTCAATCAGAAAGATTTCTGGCTCCCAGGTGTCTTTTATACAGGTAATGAGCTGAGATTAGGAGCACACTCTTAAAGGGACTGCTCCTAATCTCAGTTTGTTACCTGTATAAAAGACACCTGTCCTCAGAAGCAATCAATCAGATTCCAAACTCTCCACCATGTCCAAGACCAAAGAGCTCTCCAAGGATGTCAGGGACAAGATTGTAGAGCTACACAAGGCTGAAATAAATGGGCTACAATACCATCGCCAAGCAGCTTGGTGAGAAGGTGACAACAGTTGGTGCGATTATTCGCAAATGGAAGAAACACAAAAGTACTGTCATCTCCCTCGGCCTGGGGCTCCTTGCAAGATCTCACCTCGTGGAGTTGCAATGATCATGAGAACAGTGAGGAATCTGCCCAGAACTACACGGGAGGATCTTGTCAATGATCTCAAGGCAGCTGGGACCATAGTCACCAAAAAAACAATTGGTAACACACTACGCTGTGAAGGACTGAAATCCTGCAGCGCCCGCAAGGTCCCCCTGCTCAAGAAAGCACATATACATGACCGTCTAGTTTACCAATGAACATCTGAATGATTCAGAGGAGAACTGCGTGAAAGTGTTGTGGTCAAATGAGACCAAAATGGAGCTCTTTTGCATCAACTCAACTCGCCGTGTTTGGAGGAGGAGGAATGCTGCCTATGACCCCAAGAACACCATCCCCACCGTCAAACATGGAGGTACACAATTGTTGATTATTGTTATTCGTTGTTTGGAGTCAAATGGGGGGACCTGAGTGACACAATGGTCAAAAGCACTGCACCACAGTGCTGAGGCGCCACTACAGCCTGGGGTTCGATCGGCCGTGACCGGGAGCCCCATAGGACTGCGCACAATTGGCCCAGTGCCGTCCGAGGTAGGGGAGGGTTTGGCTGGTGGGGCTTTCCTTGGCTCATCATGCTCTAGCGACTCCTTGTAACAGGGCCGGGCGCCTGCAAGCTGTCTCCAGTCATCAGTCGAACGATGTTTCCTCTGACACATTGGTGCGGCTGACATCCAGGTTAAGCAAGCAGTGTGATAAGAAGTAGGCAGCCAGGCGGGTCATGTTTCGGAGGACGCATGACTCGACCTCCGCCTCTCCTGAGCCCATTGAGGATTTTCAGAGATGAGCCAAGGGACCTAATTCAGGGAGAAAACGGGGTAAAAACAACTATGCTTGTGGCCATACCACCCTGAACACGCCTGTTCATGGTCGGGCCTGGTTAGTACTGGGACGGGAGGCCGCCTGGGAATTTTTTAAGTATTGGATTCAACGATAATAGTTTCAGTATAGTTTAGTTTTTCAAACAGGTTTGTTAATTATTTTATTTCAGTTTACAAAATCATTTTTGGATGATAGGTTTTAGTTTTAGTTTCAGATTTAGTTTACTATAGTAACCTTGGATGTCACTATCTCTCCTACAGTATGTTAACTGTAACCGGGGATCATCTCTGTACTGCTGATTTATGAGGTCAGAGAGTGAGAGAAGAAGAGGACAGTGATATATATCTTTGGCAGTAAATGATGAATGAGGAGGACCCTGCTGTAGTTTTTCTGTGATTTACCCGTAATGGCTCAGCCTAACAGAAAGTATGGGTGAGTGAGCGTGTGTGTTTGTGTGTGTATATGAATGCGTGCATGTGTGCGACTGTGCATGGGTACTGTATCTGTGCCTGTCTCTAACAACATTGATTACACAATTAGGCTTTATCAAATCAAATCACATTTTATTGGTCGCATACACACATGTATTCCTCTCCACGAACGAGGCAAAGTGATCACTTTAGCCAACATAGTAACATTATGGAGGCCTGTTTGCTGGACTGTGTTCAAGACATTCTGGTATAAAAACTAACAGGAGACTAAACAAACAGAGCACAGTGCTGAGGCACCGCGGTCTGTGAGTAGCAACATTTTCAAAGACCAATCAGATCCAATCAGTATCAAGCCTGTGCATAACTGAGCCTCCCTCCCACTAGTGGATTGTAGGGATTAGCATTTTCCCCAAAATCTACCAAGTTTCAATACCGAGAATAATTCATATTTATCCTGAGAGTCCCGGGAAATACCGCAAAAATCGGAAGTGCCCATTTAAAGCGTTTAAAACCAAGATGGCTTGGCTTGTTGGCTTGGCTGAGCCACTATGTAAAGATTTCAGAGAAAATGAAACAGATATTTAGTAATGATAGAGTAACTATCTTTGATCGCCAATGAGGTTGTGAAACAGGCTGTTAATAAATTCAGAGCGTTATCATGTTCTTCAATTAATTCAGCACATTTCAGCAGTAAGCTATCTCGACACAGAGCGCACCCCGAAGTAGCCTATAGCGTTGTCGAATCATACAAACTTTGTAACGGCGGTCAAACAAAAATCTAATGACTAAAGTTGCTGAGCTTGCTACTGTAGATAACTTCCTTCAACAAATTACAGAATATCTCCTATATTTGGCAAAATCTAGTTGATGATTATACAGATCAGCTCATGAATATCAAGGTCCTCAGCCACCCGAGCTCGGCCTGTTCACCCCGCTACCATCTAGAAGGCGGCGACAGCACAGGTGCATATAAGCTGGGACCGAGAGACTGAAAAATAGCTTCTATCTCCTGGTCATCAGACTGTTAAATAGTCACCACTAGCTGGCCTCCGCCCAGTACCCTGCCCTGAACTTTAGTCACTGTTACTAGCCGGCTACCACCCAGTACTCAACCCTGCACCTTAGAGACTGCTGCCCTATGTACATAGTAATTTAACACTGGTCACTTTAATAATGTTTAAATTCTGTTTTAGCTACTTCATATGTACAGTACATATATATCTATGGTACCAGTCAAAATTTTGGACACACCTCTCATTCAAGGGTTTTTCTTTTTTTTTAAACTATTTTCTACATTGTAGAATAATAGTGAAGACATCAAAACTAGGAAATAACACATATGGAATCATGTAGTAACCAAAAAAGTGTTGAACAAAGCTGCCTTGATGACAGCTTTACACACTCTTGGCATTCTCTCAACCAGCTTCATGAGGAGGCCAGGTCATCTGATGCAGCACTCCATCACTCTCCTTGGTCAAATATCCCTTACACAGCCTGGAGGTGCGTTTTGGGTCATTGTCCTGTTGAAAAACAAATGATAGTCCCACTAAGCCCAAACCAGATGGGATGGCGTATCGCTGCAGAATGCTGTGGTAGCTATGCTGGTTAAGTGTGCCTTGAATTCTAAATAATAGTGTCAATTTTGCGTGCGGTTTGTATTTATGGCGACTTTGTGTGAAGTAAATACACTAGGGCCTTTTCTAAAGGCTTCCATGCAACAACCGGTTTAGACAATGTGCTATAAAAAAAAATGCTACACGGCTTCTGCCCATGTTGTGTATTTTGTGGAATTGCCTTAGTGCCACATTGGGGATTTTCTTGGTAATTTCCCAGGTCTTATCATGCCATTTCTTTCAGGAAATGTGAAGAGTGTTCCTGGGACAGTCCCGGGATCCCGGTTATCCATGTTAATCCCTAGTGGATTGTTGTTAGCACAAAGTGCTACATGTCTACAGGCTAAATACTAATGACAAGGTTGTGTGATCAGTTCAATCTTGACATAACGCAACAGTGGCCTCTCATTAGTGTCATCAGTTGTGTCAATTAATCAATCAGGAAATGAGCTTCTCTATTCACACGAGCTTTGTTAAGCATTTCAATGACTGACTGGATGAATTAGAGGCGTAGCCTAGTTGCCTGAAGCTAGCCCAACAGAGAGAGAGAAGCCCTTCAGAGGTCAAATCTGGTGGAAGCCTTGGGAGGAACAGACTGAGTCTTGAGGGGGGTAGGCCAGGCCAACAGGTACTGTGGTAGTCTGGCAGGTCTTACATTAGGCTGCTTATCTAATGTTCAACCATAATGACATCAGATGAAACATTTAGGTAATTATGGTGAGGTTACATAATGTCAAAAAGTAAAAGCCTTTGTTTAATCATTAATCTCACTAAATGAAATTACAGCGCCCAAACTGTCAAGCTACTTAATGATTTAATGAGCCGAGGAAGAAGTTGTTCTGTTCAGACAGCAACAACAGACAGCAAGCGATGCAGACAATTACATTGATGGAAGTTACAATCTATCTGCAATATTAAACTGATCTACCCCCCACCCCCACCAAAAAAAAAAAACTGACAGCAACAACAGATAACAACAACAGACAGCAACAACAGAGAGCAACAACAGATAGCAACAGAGAGCAACAACAGACAGCAACAACAGAGAGCAACAACAGACAGCAACAACAGAGAGCAACAACAGACAGCAACAACAGACAGCAACAACAGAGAGCAACAACAGACAGCAACAACAGATAGCAACTCACATGTACAATTGATGAGTAATTCGGTGTAGAGACTTTCATTTGGGGGACTGGCTGAGTTTATTAGACAGAGCATCAAGGGGAGCATCAGGCAGATCCCCCATGGGTAACCTCTCTCATCCAGACTGTGCTGGAGCCAGCCAGAGCAGAGGCAAATGGTGGATCACACTCTTTACTCTTTCAACAAGATATCAAATATTTTAAATGTTACAATGGGTGGCATAGTACCAGCAGCTTAATAAAGTTGGATTACAAAGAAATCTCTTGAATTATACATTAGGTTAAGCCAGGGGTGGGCAACTCCCCACCAGGAGGGATGCAGTGTTCACAGCAGGATTTTATTCCAACCCAGTAATTACAGAACACACCTGACTCTAATCTAGTTCCAGATGAGCGGTTAGTTAATTGAATCATGTGTGTTGGAACTGGCCTGTAACAAAAGCCTGCACTCACTGCAGTCTGCTACCCTTGAGGCCTTGAATTACCCACACCTGGGCTCAGCAATGAGTTTGATTTGGCATTGAAGTATCCACTCGACATTGGGATACATACAGCATCATTTGATTGCTATCTGATAGTCCCTGAAACATTCCTAACCACCTCTCTCCCTCTCCCCCTGCGCTCCCTCCTCCAACATCACCTTCCAATTTCATGGCATGTGACCATTTCCCAAAGACAGTAATTCCACCTGTGGGTAGGTCTCCTGTGTTAGATGTGGAGGAACACGGAGAGACAAACACTGGCTGTGTGGGGGCACCAATTACCACACAGGAAAGCCTTGTTATCACTGGACTGCACGGGTGGGCCAATATATCTACACACTGCAATTAGACATTGGAGTCCAATCAGGATATTATGGGGAAAGGTTATCTTTTCATTCTTTGATATAAAGGAGTCTGAATCAGACTGCACTGTGTGTGTGCCTGACGTGTGTGTGTGTGTGTGTGTGAGACTTGCATGTGTGTGTGTGTGCTTCTACTGCACTGTGTGACTCTGTATTCGAGTACTGCATATCAGCATCTCTATAGTGTTCACATTGTGTAGGCCTAGAGACAGAGAGAGTGGCTGTGATTTTGAACATGTCTGTGTAAAGAGGAGGGGAGGGGTGTCTTATTAGTTTCAGCATGCTGTGTCTGGCTGGGTAACACTTATCTAAACCTGTCTCTCTAACAGTGGGCCAGCCTGGCTGTCTGGGCATGTCAACTGCTGAAAGGGGAATAGGAGTTCATGTTTTATCCATCACAAGGCCTGAAACTGTCTTCAGTGGAATCAAAGACCATGGAGGAACAAGGCCATCAAATGACTGCAGCTCTGACAACAGATAGACAGACATGCCTGCCAGGGAGGGGAATTCAGATCCTGGTCCGTCTTCCAATATTGTCCCGCTAAAACAGCCTCTCGTTTGCTGTGACATCATAAAGATGGGAGAAAGGATGAGCCACTTAAACCTCCTCCCACAGAACATTGCCTCATCACCACATTCCCCTCAATCAGCCATTAATATACTCAACAATCTCTGTCAAGTGTCAACCCAGTGGTTCAGTGCATTTAATGGGCCCATAATTAATGTGGTAACTATGCCATAATGCATGGAGACGAAGGTCATATTTAACCAACTACTGGAAGACTATCAATCCATGAACTGCTGTATACACCCTGCAGAGACATGGCATAAACACTTAATGCTGGGTAAGTTGAAAATAGAATTTGGGTCATAATGAAAGGTGCATCAATATTCATATTCCTTTGACCAGAAACATGAAATATTAATTATTCTCCAAATAGTAATTAACTGTAAGCGAAGGGCAAGTGCATTTTGAAGGGGAGTTGTGAGCTATTTTGAGCCTGTGGGGATCTGTAGAAAAGACATTAAATGACTGAGTGAATTAATAACTATTATGCCTATAGAGTTCACAGCCTGGGATAAAAAAACAATGTTCTTCACTCAAATCCTTTATCTGATTAATCTGTCACAAAGTTTTGCCCTTTTCTTTCGTTCACCATCCATCCATCTATACATAATTATAGAGAGCCAGCGTGTGCGTGTGTGTGTGTATGTGTGTGTGTTTGTGTGTGTGTGTGTGTGCGTGCATCCACATACTAAGGTGCACGCACACACAGGAGCTCAGGAGTAATGTTGTCATCATTGACCTTTGTATTTCCTCCCTCATTGAGTTAAACGCTGACCTGTGCAGCAACACAGACTTCATCCACCACAGGCTTTCTTTCAGCCCCATAAAAACACAGCCCAGCCACAGAGCTAGTTGAAGGAGTGGGGCATCTTGTACAGAGAGCAGGGTGAAGGAGCAGGGCATCTTGTACAGGGAGCTGGGTGAAGGAGGGGGGCATCTTGTACAGGGAGCTGGGAGAAGGAGCGGGCATCTTGTACAGGGAGCAGGGTGAAGGAGCAGGGCATTTTGTACAGAGAGCAGGGTGAAGGAGCGGGCATCTTGTACAGGGAGCAGGGTGAAGGAGCAGGGCATTTTGTACAGAGAGCAGGGTGAAGGAGCAGGGCATCTTGTACAGAGAGCAGGGTGAAGGAGCAGGGCATCTTGTACAGGGAGCAGGGTGAAGGAGCAGGGCATCTTGTACAGGGAGCAGGGTGAAGGAGCAGGGCATCTTGTACAGAGAGCAGGGTGAAGGAGCAGGGCATCTTGTACAGAGAGCAGGGTGAAGGAGCAGGGCATCTTGTACAGAGAGCAGGGTGAAGGAGCAGGGCATCTTGTACAGAGAGCAGGGTGAAGGAGCAGGGCATCTTGTACAGAGAGCAGGGTGAAGGAGCAGGGCATCTTGTACAGAGAGCAGGGTGAAGGAGCAGGGCATCTTGTACAGAGAGCAGGGTGAAGGAGCAGGGCATCTTGTACAGAGAGCAGGGTGAAGGAGCAGGGCATCTTGTACAGAGAGCAGGGTGAAGGAGCAGGGCATCTTGTACAGAGAGCAGGGTGAAGGAGCAGGGCATCTTGTACAGAGAGCAGGGTGAAGGAGCAGGGCATATTGTACAGAGAGCAGGGTGAAGGAGCAGGGCATCTTGTACAGAGAGCAGGGTGAAGGAGCAGGGCATCTTGTACAGAGAGCAGGGTGAAGGAGCAGGGCATCTTGTACAGAGAGCAGGGTGAAGGAGCAGGGCATCTTGTACAGGGAGCAGGGTGAAGGAGCGGGCATCTTGTACAGAGAGCAGGGTGAAGGAGCGGGGACCACCCATACACAAAAAAAAATGTATGCACGCATGACTGTAAGTCGCTTTGGATAAAAGCGTCTGCTAAATGGCATATTATTATCTTGTACAGAGAGCAGGGTGAAGGAGCGGGCATCTTGTACAGAGAGCAGGGTGAAGGAGCAGGGCATCTTGTACAGAGAGCAGGGTGAAGGAGCAGGGCATCTTGTACAGAGAGCAGGGTGAAGGAGCAGGGCATCTTGTACAGGGAGCAGGGTGATTTAATGCTCCTAGATCACAGGGGACCTAATAAACCAGGTATCATCATATAAAGTCATTGTGAATTGAGTCACATACAAAACACCTACAAACCTGTGTTATAGTCTATTATACAACGGGTGGGTCTAATCCTGAATGCTGATTGGTTAAAACTGCATTCCAGCCGGTGTCTATTCCACAAATTACCACTGGCTAAATCTATGACGTTAAAATGCCTATTTACTCTGTTCCATCTGACTGCGCAATCCACTGTCTCATCAGCCCAGCCAAGCAATTTATAAACTTCATCTCCACCATAAAAAGCATCTAGACATTATCTCACATTTCCTTTAGACTAAAATTTAGTTTTCAACAGTGGAGATTTGTATAAACCTTGCTGTCTGTCTCTCCGACATTTGCAACATTGTTTCAATATTCAAATTCAATCTCCAGCTGTCCTATAGTAATGAACGTGTCGGGAGTCAGGACGAGACAGACATGCAGGCAGCGTTTCTCAGCCAGTCGAAATCATGAATCAGCTGGCATCATTTTTATGAATATATACAAAGAAATGTAAATTGAAAAAAGGTAAAATGAAACGAAGTGCAACTAGTTTGCAGTCTTTCCAGCTTCAGTTTAAAGTTATTGTGTTAGTTGTGTTGTTGGCTAGCTCCTCTGAACAACAGTGTCCTGACGAGTGAGCACATTTTCTATGCCAGGCGAAAGTGCACCTCATTATCTCATTGTTATGGATGTATCCAAATAAATGTCACTAGAAAACAGTTTAAACAAATGCAAATGAAGCTAATTTGTTGTTATTCTGGCTGACGTCACTGTAAGTTAGCCATAGTTGGCTAGCTAGCAAGCAAGGAATAAGAATGTTGCCAGCCAGTATGGCAATGGAACATTTAGAACGAACATCCATAGATACAGAACAAAAACACTGAACGACTGGGTCGCGTCTCTGGCAACCGAACCGATAGAACGAACGACCAGACGGCTTGGGTAGCAACACTAGATTTGTGTCGGGACTATATCTTGTGGAAGGATGAAATAGTATGAATAAATTCCTCAAAATGTTTATGAAAATATGTAAATCATTACTTGAATATTTTGGTAACCCGTTGTATAAAAGTGATAATGGCCAAGAAGCCGGTGTTTGGAGGATATATTGGCACGGTTTGCCGGCCCTCGACAAACAACACCCATGCCTATATATCCTCCAAACACCGGTTTCTCGGGCATTATCACTTAAATGTAGCCTAGGTGTCCATGTGTCTAATGTAGCCTAGGTGTCTAGTTGTGTAATGTAGCCTAGGTGTCTAGGTGTCTAATGTAGCTTAGGTGTCTAGTTGTCTAATGTAGCCTAGGTGTCTATGTGTCTAATGTAGCCTAGGTGTCTAGTTGTCTAATGTAGCCTAGGGGGTGTCTAATGTAGCCTAGGGCTGTGTGTCTAATGTAGCCTAGTTGTATGTGTCTAATGTAGCCTAGGTGTCTATGTGTCTAATGTAGCCTAGGTGTCTAATGTAGCCTAGGTGTCTAATGTAGCCTAGGTGTCTAATGTAGCCTAGGTGTCTAATGTAGCCTAGGTGTCTAGTTGTCTAATGTAGCCTAGGTGTCTATGTGTCTAATGTAGCCTAGGTGTCTATGTGTCTAATGTAGCCTAGGTGTCTAGTTGTCTAATGTAGCCTAGGTGTCTATGTGTCTAATGTAGCCTAGGTGTCTATGTGTCTAATGTAGCCTAGTTGTCTAATGTAGCCTAGTTGTCTAATGTAGCCTAGGTGTCTAATGTAGCCTAGGTGTCTAATGTAGCCTAGGTGTCTAATGTAGCCTAGGTGTCTAATGTAGCCTAGGTGTCTAGTTGTCTAATGTAGCCTAGGTGTCTAATGTAGCCTAGGTGTCTAATGTAGCCTAGGTGTCTAGTTGTCTAATGTAGCCTAGGTGTCTAGGTGTCTAATGTAGCCTAGGTGTCGAGGTGTCTAATGTAGCCTAGGTGTCTATGTGTCTAATGTAGCCTGGGTGCCTATGTGTCTATAAAACATACACAAAGGCTTCACAAGCACTACATGAATGATTCACAAATCAACTCCTGAGTGGCGCAGTGGTCTAAGGCACTGCATCGCAGTGCTAACTGTGCCACTAGAGATCCTGGTTCGAATCCAGGCTCTGTTGCAGCCGGCCGCGACCGGGAGACTCATGGGCGGCGCACAATTGGCCCAGCGTCGTCCAGGGTAGGGGAGGGAATGGCCGGCAGGGATGTAGCTCAGTTGATAGAGCATGGCGTTTGCA
The DNA here is from genome assembly GCF_020615455.1 of Coregonus clupeaformis. Taxonomy (NCBI): domain Eukaryota; kingdom Metazoa; phylum Chordata; class Actinopteri; order Salmoniformes; family Salmonidae; genus Coregonus; species Coregonus clupeaformis. Next base: position 88,057 of record NW_025533959.1, read on the forward strand.
ACGCCAGGGTTGTGGGTTCGATTCCCATGGGGGGCCAGTGTAAAAAAAAAAAATGTATTCACTAACTGTAAGTCGCTCTGGATAAGAGCGCCTGCTAAATGACTAAAATGTAAATGTAAAATTTATAAGCATATGTCACACTCTATAAATGTTGTATAAAGGGTGACAACAATTCCCACTGTAGGGTAAACTGACAAATGTATGACACACATTTATAGATTATTTGTGTAGCATTCATGTAGTGGTTATGAAGCCTTTGTGTATGCTTTATAAAGCCTTTATAAGTTGTACTTTAAAGTCTATTTTCTGCAGATCAGGTATAAATCCTTGATCCTCTATTTATTCATGACATTTTAAAGTAGGACCCAAATGACATAATTCGGTATTAAGGATAATATAAGGTAGTAATCCCTGGATTATAAACTACCTTTAGTGACTTGTTTGAGTATGTCTCCATATCTCCAGCTTCACCACCTATTATAAACTGGGTGGTTCGAGCACTGAATGCTGATTGGCTGACAGCTGTGGTATATCAGACTGTATACCACGGGTATGACAAAACATGTATTTTTACTGCTCTAATTACGTTGGTAGCCAGTTTATACTAGCAATAAGGCACCTCGGGGGGGTTGTGATATATGGGCAATATACCATGGCTAAGGGCTGTGTCCAGGCACTCCGTGTTGCGTCGTGCATAAGAATAGCCCTTAGCCGTGGTATAATGGCAATATACCACACCCCCTTAGGCCTTATACTGCTTAATCATACCACACTGAATTAAAACAGTCTCATTGTTATTTGTCCTGGCTGTTATAGGACCTATTTATCCACTTCCCAGTCCTGTTTCATTAAGTTGTTGCTGAGCGGTGTTCTGAAATTGTAATTGACAGAGGTTCTTTCTCCATGTTGAGGCATGGGGCTCCTGGGAGGATGGTGTGAGGTGCTGAGGGTAGGTCTTAATGGGCTTTGGCTGGAGGTGTGTGGAGGCAGGCTCACTCTCTAGCCAAGATCACACAGCTCTCTCTGACTTGACCCGGTAATGAGGATGGAACAAAATGTACAGCGCCAACACTGTGTGAGCACACACACACACACACACAGTGTGTATATCCAGACACACAAACCCAGAACAGTAGCTGTGTGTGTATCTTTTGTACTTCTGCTAAATCAATGCTAGCGCTAGAGCATTTTAAATGTATGCAATTTGTGAGCTGCAGAGGCAGCGTCTAGCCTATCAGACAGCCAATGGGCCGTTGGTATTTGGACTTGCTGCTGCGTCGGCCCTCAGACACATAGAGAGAGGGAGAGAGAGAGAGAGATAGAGTGGCAGACTGGTGATCTGTCTGGGCCGTGACACTGCTCTCTAAGACCCCACACACACACACACACAATGCTCCAGTATCTGACAGCAGTACCATAATGGCATTGCAGCCTCTCTCTGATTACCAGCTTAGGGAGACAAACACAGACACTGATTAACAATCACCACCAGACAAATCATCGTCCTGTCACTCAACACACCACATCGCTTCCCTGTGAAAACACAGATGTCTGAACTCTGAAAATGGGAATATTATGATGAGTACTTACTGTTATGTTCCGGGCTTGATCACTTTTGTTTCTGTGTTGTGATTAGGGATTAACATGGGAAACCGGGATAACAGGACTGTCCCGGGAACAATTCACATTTCCCAAAAAATAAAATGAGAAGACCAGGGAAATTACTTCACAAGGCCCTAGTGTATTTACTTCACACAAAGTCGCCATAAATTCGAAGCGCACGCATAATTGACACTGCCGGGCTGCACACACAACCTGAATGCAGTTAATACAGGAAACCTCTTCAGTATTTTACATTACATTTACATTTACGTCATTTAGCAGACGCTTTTATCCAGAGTGACTTACAAATTGGTGCATTCACCTTATGATAGCCAGTGGGACAACCACTTTACAATTAATTTTTTTATATTTTACTAATTTTTTAATTCTTAATTTTTTGAGTATATTTATAATTTTCATTTGTTTAATATATATATTTTTTGTATTATATAAAACAAAAATCATTAAAATCTCCTTTTCTATCTTCTATTATAATGTTTTGTTCAGTATAGCCTACGGAATAATGTGTGCCTCTTTGAGCTGTCAATGTGACTCTTCAGATAGTCACAAATTTGATAGGCCTATGCACAATTCACTACATAGGCATCTCTGTCACAGAAATTAGGAAAAATTCTAACTTCTCCTGTCCTAGAGCCTAGGCCATTTTCCTATCCAGTCCAAATCCCACTGAAACCCAAAATCCTGACTCCTGTCTCGCATAAAACATTTCTAACTTTATTCTGTAATCCAGAGGTTGCATTATCAAAGCACGTCGCTTGCCTATGCATGTCAAACTACCGCTATAACATTTCCCCCGTTTCTCTGCGCTGTCTCGTATTGCTGCCCATATGAGAGTTTAGGTAGAGAATGTGGATTAACAAACGGTATGAGAGTAGATATCAATCAAATTATTCTGTTCTGATTGCACATTTGTTTTCTTGGAATTCGAGAGTTTCATTGTTCTGTCCACGTTCCGACAAACACTGCCTAATCTCCAAAATCCTGAGGTAATCCCCAATTACAAACAGGGTGTTAGTGATGCTGCTACAGGATTCAGGATGCATTGAACACAAACAGAAAACCCACAAGAGCAGTCAAATAAAATAATTTGCTACAATGAATCACTAAGATCAGTTCTAAATACATTTATTGGGAACATTAAAGTAAGTGAATACAAATCCATTAGTCAATAAAAGTGTTTAATAACATTTGGATTCGTAAATAGAAAATAGAAAAGCGTAGGTCACTTGTTGTGGCCTAATCTGCAGGTATTTTGAACACTCTGGTTGGTAACACTTTTAGGAGTGGAAGCAGACCAGGGTTGCGATGCGACAGTAATACTAATCACCTGGTAAAAGCTGCATGCTTTTACGATTGAATACATGCATCATAATCACAGGCCTTCCCTAGTTCTCCATGCCGTCATTACTGTAATAATGAGATCACCGTGAAATACAGTTTGGGGGTGATTACAGAGAGAAAAAGGGAGGAGAGAGCGAGAGAGAAAGAGAGCAGGAGAGAAAGAAGAGAATGGGATTGATAGAGAGCGAATTAAAGAGATGAGAATGAGAGAGAGAGAAAGAAAAAAAAACGGAGAAAAAGACTAGGATTCATCCATCCATTCAGATGGTCTAAGTCAGGTGTGCCTGTCACGATCGTTATAGGAACCGGACCAAGGCGCAGCGTGATAGGCGTACATCTTTTAATGAGTACTTTATACAATAACAAAACAACAAAATGATACGTGAAGTCTAAAGGTTCACCAACACAAACCTATACAGAACAAGATCCCACAAATAACTAGTGCCAACAGGCTGCCTAAGTATGGTTCCCAATCAGAGACAACGAGAATCAGCTGCCTCTGATTGGGAACCACCCTGGCCAACATAGAAAACACGAACTAGAACAAAACATAGAAAATCACACATAGAAAATCCACACCCTGGCTCAACATATAAGAGTCCCCAGAGCCAGGGCGTGACAGTGCCCAACCTTCTTTGACGTGCAATCTACTTTTTCATTTGCCGGCCTGATGAGATATACCAGTCTCCAAATCTAAACCAACCAACAAAATATATGAAACGCAACACACCACTGAGTATGGACCTGCCGCTATGATACCTATTTGATACCCAAATATAATGTGGACCAATAACATGTTTTCCACAAATAAGTGCAACTAATTTAATTTCCTACCTTAGTGTGACTTTTGGCATTGGGTGGAGGCAAGTCGTTTTTCATTGTCAGGGCTGTAGCAGCTTGATGCAAGTCTCATGCAGGCCACAAGGTGGTCATCAGTCATAGTAGATCTGTACTTGGACTTTATGATCTTCATGTGAGAAAATGCAGACTCACAGAGGTAGGTTGATCCAAAAAGGGATCTTCTCCTCTAGCAGTAGCTCCCAGAACTCTTCCTTCATCTCAGTGGTTGCCCTGGATTTCAGCTGAATGTCATTTTGAAGGGTGAGAATTTAAGTTTCTGCTATGGTTGTGTCCAACTGAAAAAGTGATCCCATTTATGTCTGTGCCAAACGGAGAGCACATATATGTGGCAATAGGCTCAAGTGATGCAAAGTTTGTGAAACGACTGTCAAACTCAAATAAGATGCTCTGGACTTGCTCCACATAACGTACACTGTCAAGTTGTGCTGTATCCTTGCCCTGACGTTCAACTTCTGAATGCATGTGTTGAAAGAAGTGCAGGTCCTTACGTTGCAGCTTTCTTGTGAGCAGTTGTAGTTTGCATTTAAAAGTGTTCACAGAGCTGATCATGTCGATTACTTGTTATTTTGACCAGTTGTCATTTTCTGCAAATAAATGCTCTAAATGACAATATTTTTATTTGGAATTTGGGAGAAATGTTGTCAGTAGTTTATAGAATAAAACAAAAATGTTAATTTCACCCAAACACATACCTATAAATAGTAAAACCAGAGAAACGTCTATTTTTGCAGTAGTCTCTTAATTTTTTCCAGAGCTGTAGGTAGTAGTGGATAATGCCATGCTGTTCCCAGTGAACTGTGGGATATGAGGATCACTCACTACAAAATAAATACTGTAATCTAGCAATAGGTTTACAGCTTTAGATTTCACCTCATAGCCCCTTTGGTTCAACCTTTGAGGACGTGGATGAGCTACAGTCAATAACTTAACAAAAAAATATTTAAAGACACAAGTGCTGTTGATGTTGTTGCCGCTGCAGACATGTTTTCCTTTCTTTGTCACCCACGATTAATCCAACTCCAGATTATTGGGACGAAGTGAAGTACAGTCTTTGGTGGCTGTCTTCTAAAGTTCCCCTTTACGTCTCTGATATACATATTTTCAACACACCAAATACATTTTGAGCTGACCTATTTAAAGGCAAATACCTTGAGTGATTTTCCTTTACAAGCTGTAGGGTAGCGTCTGCTTCTCTCGCTCTATCCAAATCTCATCTCTGTGTCCTCGACTGGGTTGGAAAAAGAATGTGTGTCAATCAAAGCAGCACTGCAGGGAGAGGAACAAACAGAGCCCCAAGTGAATGTTGTAGGACTCAGAGGCACAACTCACTGCCATAGAACAAACATGACCGATTTCTACTTACCAACCCAATCCACTCCTCTTTCTTTCAATCACTACTCACACCATACAAACAACGTCATCATTACTGTACTATCACATCATCTATCCCCTTTATGTCTTTGTTTTTGGAATATCTCTTCAACGCATCATCATTCTACGTTCTGAACAAGGCGTCATTTGGGCTCATTCATCAAAATAAAATTCAGACACCCACAGAAAAAAACATGTGTATGGTTGCATTAATCATACGATGGTGTAGTAAGTCTGAACACACAATGGGGCCTGAAAAGACAAGGGGAAGTGTAATGAAAATAAATGAAAAGAAAGGAAGGCGACAAGCCAGAAAAACACAGAATGAAGCAATGGAGGGGCAGAAAAAGGGTTGTGGTTATTAAGAGAAAGTCAGTGGAAGCCAGTTTCTAAACAGTGGAAGCCAGGGCAATGCAGCGAAGGGCGATCTGGGCTAGATAGTTACGGGAAGCACTGGGAGCCTCCCATTGTTGGACCTAATTGGACACACTAGCGGATTACTGCAGCTTTGCCCAAAGATTCCGGCTGGTTCCATTGTGTCACAATCCCAGTGTCTGGAACAGCCTGGCTGGGCTCATTGTTTGTCTGTTTTTTAGACTGTAGAGAGAGAGAGAGAGAGAGAGAGAGAGAGAGAGAGAGAGAGAGAGAGAGAGAGAGAGAGAGAGAGAGAGAGAGAGAGAGAGAGAGAGAGAGAGAGAGAGAGAGAGAGAGAGAGAGAGAGAGAGAGAGAGAGAGAGAGAGAGAGAGAGAGAGAGAGAGAGAGAGAGAGAGAGAGAGAGAGACAGAGAGAGAGAGAGAGAGAGAGAGAGAGAGAGAGAGAGAGAGAGCCGAGAGAGAGAGAGAGAGAGAGAGAGAGAGAGAGAGAGAGAGAGAGAGAGAGAGAGAGAGAGAGAGAGAGAGAGAGAGAGAGAGAGAGAGAGAGAGAGAGAGAGAGAGACAGGCAGAGAGAGAGAGAGATACAGGCAGAGAGAGAGAGATACAGGCAGAGAGAGAGAGAGATAGCGAGAGAGAGAGAGACAGAGAGAGAGAGAGATACAGGCAGAGAGAGAGAGAGATACAGGCAGAGAGAGAGAGAGATACAGGCAGAGAGAGAGAGAGAAAGAGAGAGAGAGAGATACAGGCAGAGAGAGAGAGAGAGTGTGTACTTTAACTATTTGCACATTGTTACAACACTGTATATATACATAATATGACATTTGAAATGTCTTTATTCTTTTGAAACTTCTGAGTGTAATGTTTACTGTTAATATTTATTGTTTATTTCACTTTTGTTTACTATCTACTTCACTTGCTTTGGCAATGTTAACATACATTTCCCATGCCAATAAAGCCCTTAAATTGAATTGAATTGAATTGAGAGAGAGAGAGAGATACAGGCAGAGAGAGAGACAGAGAGAGAGAGAGAGAGAGAGAGAGAGAGAGAGAGAGAGAGAGAGAGAGAGAGAGAGAGAGAGAGAGAGAGAGAGAGAGAGAGAGAGAGAGAGAGAGAGAGAGAGAGAGAGAGAGAGAGAGAGAGAGAGATAAAGGCAGAGAGAGAGGGAGATAAAGGCAGAGAGAGAGAGAGAGAGAGAGATGCAGTAGGCAGTTGATCCAGAGCTGATGAGCTGTTAGTGAGATAGAGGAATTACAGGCATATAGAGAGAGAGAGAGAGGGAGAGAGAGAGATAAAGGCAGAGAGAGAGAGAGAGAGAGAGAGAGAGAGAGAGATAAAGGCAGAGAGAGAGAGAGATAAAGGCAGAGAGAGAGAGAGAGAGAGAGAGAGATGCAGTAGGCAGTTGATCCAGAGCTGATGAGCTGTTAGTGAGATAGAGGAATTACTATGGAGATAATGGGTGTTTAATGTATGCCTAAATACATGCACTCTCTTATGAAGAACAGGCATAGAAATTGACTGCAAAGGCAAATAAAATACTTCAGATCTCTCGATATTCTTTATCATCCAAAACATCAATTTTACTTCGTAGGAATCTTATTGAGCATTACTTTCTGTGATATTTTTATAAAAAATATTTAACCTTTATTTAACTAGGCAAGTGAGTTAAGAACAAATTCTTATTTACAATGACGGCCTACACCGGCCAAACCCAGACGACGCTGGGCCAATTGTGCGCCGCCCTATGGGACTCCCAATCACAGCCGGTTGTGATACAGCCTGGAATCGAACCAGGGGGTCTGTAGTGACGCCTCAAGCACTGAGATGCAGTGCCTTAGACCGCTGTGCCACTCGGTCATCAAACGAAAACCCAAATAACAGTTGATGATCCAGGGTCTGATTTATATATGAAATGATAACCGATAGACACTGAGAGCTGGCTCAAAGCACAAAAGGCTATAACTTGTCTTCTGTTTAAATATCAGTCTTTGCTCTTTCTGTTCTGATGGAGATGACTTTAATCTTCCCCATCTCTCCCTGCAATCTCCTGCCTGTTCCCTCTTTCTTACACAAAGGCCGATTTGTGGACACACATTAGAGATTACGAGTGGATTGTGAATTAGAGAGTTTCACTCAAGGTGGATTGCTGTTAAAGGTAGACAGTTACAGCTGAGTCTCAGACTGATCCATCTCTTCAGAGCAGAACTTGGTTTGGTGCTTCTTTAGAATATTGCCTGGTGTGTTTGTGATTGAGGGGCTTGGTTGCGTAACAGCTAATTTTTTGCAGGATGAAAACAGAATGAAAGGAGGACAGATGAAAGGAGAACATGTTGGCTGGCCCTCACTACATATTCGTCGCCAAACCCACTGGCTCCAGGTCATCTATAAATCACTGCCAGGCAAATCCCCGTCTTATCTTTGCTCACTGGTCACCATAGCAACACCCACCCGTAGTCTGCGCTCCAGCAGGTATATCTCACTGGTCATCCCCAAAGCCAACACCTCCTTTGGCCGCCATTCCTTCCAGTTCTCTGCTGCCAATGACTGGAACGAACTGCAAAAATCTCTGAAGCTGGAGACTCTTATCTCCCTCACTAACTTTAAGCATCAGTTGTCAGAGCAGCTTACCGATCACTGCACCTGTACACAGCCCTTCTGAAATTAGCCCACCCAACTACCTCATCCCCATATTGTTATTTATTTTGCTCATTTGCACCCCAGTATCTCTATTTGCACATCATCAGGGGGAGATCCAACTCTTTTAAATAATTATAGGCCAATCTCAAAGCTGTCACCCCTGGTGAAAATACTTGAAACCCTTGTAAGTGAACAGCTAAAATAGTTTTTATTTACTAACTCTATTTTATCAATGTATCAATCGGGCTTCAGGAAGAAGCATAGCACAATTACAGCAGCCATGAAGGTTTTAAATGATATCACTGAAGCCCTTGACAAAAAACAGCACTGTGTCTCACTTTTTATTGATCTCTCTAAGGCTTTTGATACAGTTGATCATGCTATACTAAGGCAGAGATTGTTGAGTGTAGGTCTTTCGGAGCATGCAGTTGCATGGTTTGCTAACTATCTGTCTGATAGAACTCAGTGCACTCAATTTGATGGGCTTATGTCTGTTAAATTGTCTGTCCTGAATGGTGTGCCCCAGGGCTCTGTACTTGGTCCTCTCTTATTCACTATTTATATTAATGATTTAGACAAAAATGTCCAAAATGCACAACTTCATGTTTATGCTGATGATACTGTTATTTACTGTTGTGCCTCATCTCTTACAAAAGCTTTCCAGAACTTGCAAACTGCTTTTTATACTGTTCAACATACCTTGTGTCAATTGAAGCTTATCCTCAATACTGACAAAACTAAACTAATGGTGTTTTCTAATGCAAGAAATAGACCTCTGAACCTTTCACCTGTTACTACCTGTCAGGGCAAGGAGATTGAGGTTGTAACCTCATATAAATATCTTGGAATTCTAATTGATGACGGCCTCTCTTTTAAATTGCATATTCAACAACTTACAAAAAAATTGAAGCTGAAATTGGGATTTTATTTTAGGAATAAGGCCTGTTTTTCTTTTGAAGCCAGAAGGAGGCTAGTATCAGCTACATTTATGCCTTTACTAGACTATGGGGATATTTTATATATGAATGCTTCCGCTCAGTGTTTGAGATCAATTGACACTCTTTATCATGGTACTTTGAGATTTATTTTAAACTGCAAAACCCTTACGCACCACTGCATTTTGTATACCAGGGGTTGGCTGGCCTTCTCTAGTCACTCGTAGGCTCAGTCACTGGTATACTTTTATTTACAAAGCCATTTTGGGTTTACTACCTTTTTATTTGGGCATTTTTATTGTTCAGAAATGTGGTGGGTACTCTCTTCGTTCACTGGACTTTATCCTGCTAACTGTTCCAAATGTCCGAACTGAATTTGGTAAAAGGTATTTTATGTACTCTGCGCCATCGTCTTGGAACACCTTACAAAATAATTTTAAACTGGAAGAACTTGTCCCGATAGGTCTTTTTAAATCTCTGATGAAGGATTTTGAGGCTGATTCCCTGACCTGTCAATGTTTTTAATTTGCTTTTTTTGATATTGTTATACTCTTGTGAATTCATGAATGGTTTTTACTAGATTACTTGTAGTTTTTCATGTTGTCTGTCTGTAATTTTTTGTAATGACTTGGTGCTGCCTATCTTGGCCAGGACGCTCTTGAAAAATAGATTTTAAATCTCAATGAGCCCTTCCTGGTTAAATAAAGGTTAAATAAAAAAATAAAATAAATCTTTTGCACATCTATCATTCCAGTGTTAATTACGAAATTGTAACTATTTTTGCACTATGGCCTATTTATTTATTGCCTTACCTCCATAACTTACTACATTCGCACACACTGTATATATATTTTCTGTTGTATTTTTGACTTTATGTTTTGTTTACCCAATATGTAACTCTGTTTTGTTGTTTTTATCGCACTGCTTTGCTTTATCTTGGCCAGGTCGCAGTTGTAAATGAGAACTTGTTCTCAACTGGCTTACCTGGTTAAATAAAGGTGAAATAAAATAAAATAAAAACATGGCCCTAGGATGAAAAGTATGCTTGTATGCTATGCTATGTCAATAGAATAAAATGTGTTCTCATAACTTGAGTACAAAGTAATAACACACCATCCTGCTTTCACATGAGCAAGACAGAGTGAACAAATAAATTACAAACCTCTGTTATACATGCCCTGTACTATCCTCATCACCCCAGGTAGAACATCATTACATATATTTACTCAATTTCATGGAGTCAAGACAAATAACCCAATAATGTCTTCAAATAACAGTGATGAAAACATGCCTAAGGATGGTGAACAGTGTGTACTGAGGTCTGTAGACTCAAGCTGTGCTCTCCTAACACCTCAGGTGCAATACACTGACTGAGAACACCAATAACAACTCATATGACAGCCAGGCTATTACACCCAAAGGAAGAATATGTGGCAGGTGTGTGCTTTATCACTGATATGTCCCTGTTTCTCTTCTTTAGACTTTGCCCTCACCACTCTCTCAGAACCTCTCCATCAGCCAGAGGGGAAAGAGGAAATATTGGGTCATATATTCATAAATGAGGCTTAGGAGAATACCCAATTAATCCTGTGCCTAAACATTGTGTACCAAGACACACACAGACCAACACAAACAAAGAGAGACAAACAGAGACACGCAGATATACAGGAAACCCATGTCCACGTCACGTCAATTGAGATAGTGTATTTTTTTGTGTGAAAATGAACCACCTTGCTCATCTCAGTGAAGGCTTAGTGATGCTCTGTGTGACTCATTTTTGTCTGTCTTGCTGGTGTAACTAACCGGTCATCAAACCACGGGTCATCGGGACAGCTCAACAACAAGTTAGCCTGCTGCGATGAAGCCTGGGGCAAGGTTAGTTTCGAGTTGTTTTAGTCGTATGTACAGGATACATATGGTATACAAGTTGAGACCCTGACTGAGTTCCCCCAAAAATACAACATATCATTTTTGGTCTGGAAATTCATCTGCGGGCCTACAAAAGGCAGTTGCCCATCCCTGCACTATACTTAGCCCAAGCATTGTCTGCTCTCAGGCAAGGTTATAATTAGCTCACATGGACATACCATAGAGTTAGATAGAGGGCACACTTATTCCAAAGCCTGTTTTAGCATGTGCCGCGCCAACTGGGTGGGGCTTGCTATGGGTTCAGGAAGGATGACAGAATTCCATCCAGGTCAGCAGGAAGGTTCAGACAATTATTTATACTTCTGAGCAAACATTCCATAACTGTGGGTGGCAGTAAATCACCATTCTTGGCTTAATACCTGTTCAGACTATACACACCCCAGCACAGTAGGTGATGCTATGCACCATTTCAGTTTAGTTACTAACTGCCAATACACTCATACACCAATGCCTTCACAGAAGAGGCCATTACAATGATAGGAGATGAGGTCTCTGGGACATCTCTATGAGACATACTTATCTCATGACTACACCACTTATCTGCACAAAGAAAGGGAGGCTCTTCATGATAACGATGTCCTCACTAAAACATAATGTTCCTCAAGGTCTTCAGATCAATTATAGAGTGGTGTTCACGAATCCTGTTCCTCAGTTCTCCCTCAGTCTCAATCATGAGTTCTCTCTATGGGTTTCCACAGCCCCTCACAACTCTTTAGAAGTAACTATCCTAAAATGACCTAATGGCGCCCACAGGCGGAGCTTCTATTCTAAGTACAACAGTGGAGAGATTAGTAGCTCAGGGGGTGGGCCGGGACAGTCTCAAAGTGAGGAACCAACGCTTTTCACAATATTTAGTTCAAACACCAAATCCTCTTGGGGAAACTGGATGGAACTGGCTGAGTGAGATGTGTTTCTCCCTCTCTTTCTTGTTCTTCTCCTCCCTCGTTTGCTCTCCCCTGTGGCTCTCTTTATCTGGTAGATAGAGTGCCCAATGTATGGACGGAGAGAGGGAAGTAGGAAAGAGAGATGAATTGAAAGAGAGGAAAAGACAGGAGAGAAAGACAGGAGAGAGAGAACGAAAGAGAAAGCAGTAAATAAATTAACATAATGGGGAAAAACCTCACAAGGCCTCTCGGAGGGAGTAGCCAATGAATGGCTGTAATTCCAATGTGCATTACTTCATTAGAGCGATTATGATTTTGGGAAGCAGATGAACTGGAATTGAACCGTTTTGAGCTCCTCCTGGGGCTGGGGTTTTAGATACAGCATTCCCTCTGATCTCTACAACTGCTTCTGACTGACTTAAACACCCCCCAGCTGGGTATAGGATTACCCATTTGCCAACTCCATTCCCTGTGGCTCTGTGGTCTCCATGCCCTCCTCGTCTCCATTCACATCAACAGTACCAAACCGATCTGGCCACCTTCTATAAATCAATGCCTTCAGTTAATTGATGACACGTTGTCTGTTTTAATAAGGTTTAGTGGGAGGCAAGGAGAGAGCATTTCACTATACTATTTACACCTGCTGTATCCTGTGCACGTGACAAATACACTTTGATTTGATTTGGAAAGTGAATGTCTGTTCAGTGTTTGCGGATCTATGTTGAGATAGGGAAGCGACCATAACTAGTAACCAGTAATCTGACTGAAGGCATTATGGCCGGAAGCATTTTGCTATCACCAGCTCAATAAAGCTCAAATTTGAGAGCAGCAAGCGGTGATTTTTTATTTATTCCTATATGTTTTATCTAACTTCTGTGCCTTATTTGGATGTAATGTAATTTGTCTATATCGTAGTGGGAGGTTAGGTCCCAGGAGGCATGCTTTTAACACTTACCTCTTCATTAGCCTTGTGGCGCAGTGGTCTAAGCCGAGTGGCGCAGTGGTCTAAGGCACTGCATCGCAGTGCTAGCTGTGCCACTAGAGATCCTGGTTCGAGTCCAGGCTCTGTCGCAGCCGGCCGCGACCGGGAGACCCATGGGTGGCGCACAATTGGTCCAGCGTCGTCCAAGGTAGGGGAGGGTTTGGCCGGCAGGGATGTGGGTTCGTTTCCCACAGGGGACCAGTATGAAAAAAATATATATATATATATATATATACATGTATGCATCCACTAACTGTAAGTTGCTCTGGATAAGAGCGTCTGCTAAATGACTAAAATGTAAATGATAAAGCGTTGCTAGTATGCTGCTGTCTGCAGAACCTCAGCCACTAAAGTTGATTTGAGAGAGTGTTTCTGAGTGAGTTATCTCGACTGAATGGCTGTGTTTGATGAGGGGTTTATTTATGTGGGGGAGTTTGTTTGCTTTTTAACATTAAACACCAAAACACACTTGCCTCCCCTGTTGTTAAAGTCGTTTCAATATCAGTGTCTCCCACACACCACAGCATATCTGTTCCCTACCCGCTATCCGAGGCGTCTTCAGAGAGACGGCTTTCTGGAGAGACACAGACACACTCGACTGGACTGACTTCAGACTGCAGCAACGGGAAATCTGTACTCAATCAACCCACAGACTATCCACGCAGCCCAAACACACTCGGCTGGTGTGCTGTCCTCCGTTCCCAATTTCTGCCCTTTTCTTCTCTGAGTAACGGAACCACAGCGTGAAGTTCTCGGCTGTTGCCAGCATGGAAACGTTACCAGATGATTAGTCACAGTGTCCCATCCGGATCTGAACGTTTCGGTTTCTACAGATAAGGCAAAAGGTAGGCATTAAAGCGTAAACGAAGAAGTTAAGTTGTTTAGGGGATTCGTGTGTCATACATTTTTACATTTGAGTCATTTTGCAAACGCTCTTATCCAGAGCGACTTACAGGAGCAATTAGGGTTAAGTGCCTTGCTTAAGGGCACATCGACAGATTCTTCACCTAGTCGGCTCGGGGATTAGAACCAGCGACCTCTCGGTTACTGGCACAACGCTCTTACCCACTAAGCTACCTGCCGCCATACACACTACAAGCATATCATAATATATCATGATTCTGTACCAATGAATCACGCTTGTAGATATTGTTTATGCTTCCGTGCCTTTTCACTGAAAATGGATTTCCTTGTGTGAGAGAAAATAAATGAAATCTCAATCTAAAAAACATGATATATCACACCTTATCAGTATGATAAGTGGGTGAAAACAACATGAGAGCCAAACACATCCCGAAAATGACTCATTAGGATTTCATTAGCCTCTGGCATACAGACAACACCATGCCAAAACATTTGAAATATATATTAGGATAAATGTCTACTTTCGACAACTTCTACTGTGGCAATGATGAATACTAAATGCATAGATCCAGACATAAATCCAGATCCCAGATGGTGGGAGCAGCACCAGAACAACCAATGCATAACCTGCGTCAATGGACTTCTGAGTCACAGCAAGAGGTGAGATTATGTCGTGTCTATAGGAACAAGATTGTATTATAATTGTCATAAAATAATTTGAAATGGTTGTGATAGCTATATATTGCTGTAAGAATATAGCATCTCTCTCCTATTGTGAACAATCCTCATATAGAGCAGCAAGAATCCAGCCCTAGACCAGTAGTGAGCGGACCTTGTGAGGGAATAGCAAACCGCCGATGCCCTTCGTGTGGACACAGCACCTGCATTCAGGATACAGAATACACAGACCAGATCTCCAATGGCAATCTAAACAATGTCAACACAGGAGAGAAAGAGAGACCAACAGAGAGAAGATGGAAGGACAGACAAACAGAAAGACAAACATGGAGTTGGGGGCAAGATACAAAGTGATGTGGAACATTAACAACAGTATTGCTCAAAAAAACTGCAGAGGGAGACGGACCACAACTCAGCCAGGTTTCATAGTCGCGGTTCCAAGGGCTACTGAAAGTCAGGAAGATATTGGCTGTGGCCAGTGAGACTTAAACAAGGTAATAAAGACAGGAAACAAGCATAAAACATCACCACACATCAACGGTCAGAAACATTGTTATTTGATAGCACTCCATCTAATAGAGTCACCTTCCATCTAAACTGATATGAACTGTTAAAACAACCAATCAGACCAGATAATGACTGTAACCTTGACCAAGACTACGAGCATGAACATGATCCCAACATGACTTTAATAAAACACAAAGGCTTGTTAACGCTCTCTACACTTTCCTTTTAAATAGTGACCACAAAAGGATCTCTCATGTTGAAGATACATGTGAAGACAAGAGACCATGATCTTACATAGTAGAGACACTCCCCTCTGCAATAGCATTAAGATGTGCTCCTAAAGCTAAATGGTTGGGCCCAGCTCATAACAGTGGATGTCTCATATCCGCTTCAAAATGCACTGGATATCTCCTGAACGTGTGGCAGGCTGAAAGAGTAGTGTAGTACCTACCTCTGTTTCTCTCTCCCTCTCTCTCTGAATCCCTCCATCATATTCAGCCTGTAGTGCTGTGTTTGTGTCTGGCTAAACAGATGCCCTGAATGGAAGGTATTCAGTCCCGGCGTCAGTAAGGGTACAATTGATGAAAGCTAAAAATAAAACCACTTCACATGTTTAAAAAAAGGGGAAAAAGAAGAGAATCGATTCCTTTCTGCCTCTCCACCCCTACCCGGGTCTCAAACTAATCAGAGTGACATGGACAGTCAACGATTGTGCACAATGGATTACTAACATTTTAATGCACTTATCCTGCCACTTCTCATGTTGATTCTTTAAGCCCCACAGCCTCAGCCTTCCATACCAATCACGCCTCAAGCCCCAGTGCACCCATTGCAGGGAACTGTAGTGGCAGTATGGCCGTGTGACAGATGTCAGGTAGTACAACAGGGGCTGAGAAAAATGGCAGATGCTAATGGTGTCAATCAACCCAGCAGGTGAAAAGATTGGCCCACACCACCTACACAGTACACACACACAAACACACACTGACCAAACACACACTGACCGACACTAAACAGCACACACCTGTCAGCAGGCCATCACGCAGTTGTCCCACACTGACATTGAGCTAACCCTCACTCTCTCACCTCTCAGATGTGACAGCCAGCGAGGGTGCATCACAGGAGGGTTGGACCGGGGGTAAATGTTGTCTTTGATCCTGTTTGACTAAAGGGCACACACAGTAATCTGATGAAACACAGAGACAGGATCAGATCAGGAAGCACAGCAGTCAGCAGCAGCCTGTACATCCAGAGCTGCTATCCCACTTATTTCTGTCTATCCTATACCATCTAGTGGAGTAGCATGGTACAGCAGGGGTTGGGAGGGAGAGGGACACAGTACAATAACACTTAACACTGGCTGATCTCTCATTGAGATAAACAGCTGATATTAACAGTAGTAGTGTATGAGCTTGACTGAGCAGCAGCACATCATGGGAACTAGAGTGTCCAGAGGAAAACTGCTGTCTGTCTGTCTGTCTGTCTGTCTGGGAGGAGACATTGTCCACTCCAAAGAGTCATATGTCATTATCAGGGATTTGTTTGTTTCACGTGCAGGTGTTTGTGTCACGTTCATTTCTTCTGTGAATGTCCAAGCATATAGGGAACCACACAGGATTTTCAGTGGTTGTTCAGAGAGATGACTGACAATGAACAGATGGCAAAATATTGAATGATCAGTAACCTTAATTATTAGGGGATATGATTTAAAACAAGAGGTCCACTAATGTAAATAAAGAATAGACCAATAAACAACTTAATAAAGAGCTACATGCTTATGAAGTATGAGAGTTAGACTAGTAGGCTAGTCCACTAGAGGATATGGTGTTCACACCACCAGGGGGAGCAGTGATCAAACAGAAACTAGTGAACACTGATATGACTCAGTGGTTTTATTCTCAATTTATACAGATAGATACATACTTTTCCATACGTTATCCATATCCCCAGCAAAAGTTGCTTTGAGGGCAAGTTCACAATGTCATGGGTAGGAAAGTGTGTGTGTGTGTGTGTGTGTGTGTGTGTGTGTGTGTGTGTGTGTGTGTGTGTGTGTGTGCTGTGTGTGTGTGTGGAGACAGCAGAAGTGCTTGGCCGTTTAGCAAGGTACCACTGTGTGCCTCTACAGTGAAATCCACTTTGAGGGAGTGCGTGCCTCTGCACTCCCCCCTCGTCTCCTACTCTCCACAGAGAAGCCAAATCCCAGCACTACCCTACAGCTCTGACTGAGACATTCTGACTGGGAGAGCCACATCACAGAGAGGAAACAGTGTCTGTCTAACTGTATGTCTGTCTGTCTGGTTTATCCATTTATCTGTTTGTCTTTTTCTCTCCAGGTGAGGATGTGTCCTCCTCCTACAACAGCCTGTGTAAGCCTGACCTTTCAGCTGACTCAGTGGCCAATACCCGCTCCAACAACACATTTCTCGTGTGCATGTGTGTGCGTGTGTGTGTGCGTGTGTGTGCGTGTGTGTGTGTGTGTGTAAAAGGCCAAAATGTCACAGCTGCTCTTATAGTGGATGATTCATGAGTTCATTCTTAGTTCGTGTCATGTACCTTTAATATCAACTTCAATTTCATTCGGAAGAAAGAGAACATTGTGGCTATCATAAAACGCACCAGCGTTTAACTTTTTCAGAGGATCTAAATGTTACCTATGAATCCAAAACTTGAAATTGCAGTGATATCAACAACACATCTTTATTTAGAGACAGAGTCATTTCAATCTGAAAGGCCTTTTGACTTGACTCATGTCTCACAACCTATACACACACAAACAGGCACGCACACAGAAGCATGCACACACACATACTCACACATACTCACACAAGCAAGCGACCTTGTACAGCTTTACATACAGACATAGAGTGATACGAATAGCTCTCTTAGGACAGGGAAATTAGGATCTCAAAGAGGTCCATCAACTCAGCAAGATTACACTCAGCAATAGCAGGCAGAGATACTTTAATGAAATCTGAAGGTAGGTGCTGGAGCAAGGTGAGAGTAGGATTATTTCTTACCTTTTCAATGTTCTTTCTCTCTTTGGTGAATGTTATTAGTTATGTTGACAATTGTGCTGTATTGATTGTCATTTCTGTCTGGGATGTCTGAAAAAAATATACAGCTGGAAAAACACACATATAGAGAATCTGGGAGAAACTGAAAACGATCCCTGTTTGTCTTGAATATTGAGCAGTGAAAGTGACAACCCCCTCCCCCTTCCTGTGTGTCATAAGGCCCAGGCTTTGCCCTGGATCAGCACTCCCCGTTCCCCTCAGCTCTAAATCACTGCCCCCCACCCCCTCCCTCCCACCTCTACTTCCAGGGCAGTGGGAAAACCCAAGGCTTGTCTTAGCTGGGAGAAGCTGACTGTGAGTAATGCTTTAAAACACAAAGCACTTACCTGGGCCAGTCAGCACAGCCAGGAGAGAGATGAGCCAGCCATCCCAGAGGAAAGCCAGGATGACAGGGAGAGAGAGGATCCACAGGTCCAGAGGCAACACCAAGGAAGAGAGAGAGGGAGAGAGTTTAGTTGCTATGTTTATTTATGTCCTGTCTGAGTGTGAGGGTGTGAAAAGGTGTTATATCAAGGTAATATCACAGTGAAGAGGTTGCAATCCTCTGTTTTTAATTCCTTACAGGAACTTTCTGGGTCTGCTGCTGGTGAACAAGGACATCATGCTGTTCCCTGAGTAACCCTACTGTGAAAGAACAATCCCAGTTCCACTTACGGAGCACTGGGCTCGTTGACTGAGTGGGCCAGTTGGATGGGGGGACCAAGAGTAAGAGGATGTGGGAGCATTGACTCACAGAAAATGTATTATTTGGAAGGCAATGTCCCATTGAGAAAGAGGGGCAGAGGTAAGCCACTCTTCAGAAGAATGACTAGACAGAGGGTCTATAGAGACATGAGGCAGTCAGACACCATTCTGAAAGCACACACTGTGCCCATTGTTGGATCCAACACACTCACCATCAGCATCCATGAAGCATTACAAGATGCATCAACAGGACCATTCCTTTTATGCGGTCTGAAGAAGCCACGGGAGAAAAAAGTCCCTAAAATGTGCAAGTCGCTCTTACAGATATTAATATTAATATTGTATCTACCTATTGACAGTGTTGTAGTCGAAAACATGATGTTCTGTAAAAACATGATGTTCTTTAAAAACCAGATCAGATGGTCATAGTACACACACACACACACACACACACACACACACACACACACACACACACGTGGTATTTCAGTTGGACTCCATTGCAGAGCTGTGAGGTATGGAGAGAGAGACGATGATTCTAGATTAAGAGGATACGCTCCCATTGTCTCTGTCTAATTGCCTCTCCTACTTTAATAGGAACCATCAACACTCTAACATCTCTAATACAGCTCCACCGCCAACACCTTCCTCTCAATCCCTCTTTCATCCCCTACACACCTCAACCTGCCAGCTCCAACTCTCTCTGGTTCTCCTTCAATCTTCTCTCTCTCCCTTCACCCCCTCTATCTAAGGATCTCATAGACACCCATATGTATTGCTGAGCCGATGTCAATCTGCACCCAATACACTCTCTCCATCTCTTTGTTCATCTTTCATTCCCAAGATAATCAATGCCGTCCCATCTATCAGCAGGTTGGCTGAGTTAGGGGGAGAGTGAGTTAGACGACAGGTTAGTCTTTTAAAGAGTCAGCACATTCACTATGTTGTCACAATGTTGATCAGCATTAAATCCACAGCAGCCACAACCTCAGAGCTCAGCTGACTCCGACTGCACACATTTAGAGTGGACAGGGCTTTAGGGGGTTTTCATATCAAATCAATGCAATATGCCACAATACCTGATACTCATCACTGGTTCATCAACAAACCTCTTGACAACTGAATATTCCATTCCCAATCAGATGGTTATAAAAGAGAACGCTATTTTCTCATACAGAATAATGGGCAATCCTGAGCAGGCTGAGAAATCAATAACCATACATTGCCTCAGCCACAAAGACAGCTATAACTACCCAAAGTCTATTCTTCCATGCACAGTGTCCATTTAGTTAAGTTAGGCCAACAGTGACAAATCATTTAAAGAGTCCAAACAACATGCATGTTAATGTGTGATAGATTGTCCACAACAACAGTGGAGGTTAACAGAGAGGACAAGGCTTTGCAATAAGGGCCTGACAGGCCATCCACCAGGATAAATAATGATCAATAAGGCCGTGAAAAGGACCATTTATTTAACAAGAAGCTGCTGAATAAGGCTGAATAAAACTCTGCCTAATAAAAGCAGGGGAACATAGCGGCAGCATAAAGTGTGGTTATGGCAGTACTTAAGGGGTTGTTTGGGGACTGGAGCTTGGTCTCAGTCTCCTCTACTTCAGCTGAGGTTCTGGCCACAGCTGCTATCAGACAGCCAGACGACTTCTTAAATAAAGCTGTGTGTATAAGACGGTAAGTAAGGGAAGTACCTCCCTCTCTCCTATCTCATCCTCCTCCACAGGGTGAAGCTTGTAAAAGAGGAGTTTGAAAAAAGACAAGGATCCAACTGTCTATTACCTTGAGTGTCTGATTAGATGGCTCCTATCTCTAACCCTGTCCCTCATCTCCAGCCTCTCATCTATGTAAGGCATATTACTGGCTTCTTTCAAAGAAACAGGAGGAGCCATTCTAAAACTTTCACCAGACGAGGATGTTATAACATGAGATATGATGATTGTAAAAAATCATTAGGCCTATACCGTGCAGGGACTGCTTTTCAGATGTTGTTTTCATCATCCCCCGTGTACCGAGACTCCGGATAAGGGAAAACCTCACATTTTCAATTAGGTTCTACAAGTTCTGCTGAAGAGGACAACTCCCACCTGAGTACAGCAGGAATCAATCTGACTCAAATCTGTGTAAAAAAAAACAGAGGCAAATCCAAATGTCACTCCTGCAAAGTACTGATCCATGTTGATGACATGTCATTCCTTCTAACAAAATTGCTTTGCTCAAATATAATGGTTCTGCCCTGCTGATAAATAAAAGGTCAGCCTGAAAAGAAAATGGGAGCGTTGGGAGATGAAGGCCTAATCTTGTATGCCAGTCATCATCATCTCTGTAGACACAAATGAATCAAATCAAATCATGTGTAGACTTTACTGTGAAATGCTTACTTACGAGCCCTTTCCCAACAATACAGTTAAAAAGTAAGAAAATTAGCAAATAGATTAAAATAAAATAGTAACACAATAAATAACACAATAAAATAACAATAACGAAGCTATATACAGGCTATATACAAGGAGTACTGGTAAAGACTCAGTGTACTGGGGTACGAGGTAGTTGGGGTGATTTATTGAGATAATATGTAATTGAGGTAATGAAGGGCCCATTTTGCATTTAGAATACCCCTAGGGAGAACATGGGTGGTAAGCTAAAAAGAAACTGGCATATTACAGGGCTTTACACAGCTGCAAAAGCATTAGTATCATCTCAAAACCTTGTGTTATCTGTTTCCACACTAATCATGCTAAACCACGGTAAAACTGAGATGAGCCTGTCCTATTGTGGAGACGAATAAGAGGGATTGTCATGTCTGCTCCCCAGAATGTGACAGCATGCTCTGAGCAAGTGGAGAATCTACAGTAACAGAACATTTTCAACAGTGCAACTTCATGAATTTAAGTTAAAGCATTTTTTCCTACATACGGAAAGGGCCTAAACTATCAAAGATCTTTGCTCTATTTCACTTCCAACTTGCACTGTCAAACCTTTAAAAAGAGAGGGGGATGAGAGGGAGTGAGGGATGAGAGGGAGAGGGGGATGAGAGGGATTGAGGGATGAGAGGGAGTGAGGGATGAGAGAGAGTGAGGGATGAGAGGGAGAGGGGGATGAGAGGGAGTGAGGGATGAGAGGGAGAGGGGGATGAGAGGGAGTGGGGTGAGAGGGAGTGAGGGATGAGAGGGAGAGGGGGATGAGAGGGAGTGAGGGATGAGAGGGAGTGAGGGATGAGAGGGAGAGGGGGAGGAGAGGGAGTGGGATGAGAGGGAGTGAGGGATGAGAGGGAGAGGGGGTGAGAGGGAGTGAGGGATGAGAGGGAGAGGGGGCTAAGAGGGAGTGAGGGATGAGAGGAAGTGAGGGAAGAGAGGGAGAGGGGGATGAGAGGGAGTGAGGGGTGAGAGGGAGTGAGGGATGAGAGGGAGAGGGGGATGAGAGGGAGTGAGGGATGAGAGTGAGTGAGGGATGAGAGGGAGAGGGGATGAGAGGAAGTGAGGGATGAGAGGGAGTGAGGGATAAGAGGGAGTGAGGGGTGAGAGGGAGAGGGGGAAGAGAGGGAGAGGGATGAGAGGGAGTGAGGGTAGAGAGGGTGAGGGGGGTGAGAGGGAGTGAGGGATGAGAGGGAGTGAGGGATGAGAGGGAGAGGGGGATGAGGGGGAGTGAGGGATGAGAGGGAGTGAGGGATGAGAGGTAGTGAGGGGTGAGAGGGAGTGAGGGATGAAAGGGAGTGAGGAAAGAGAGGGAGAGGGGGTGAGAGGGAGTGAGGGATGTGAGGGAGTGAGGGATGAGAGGGAGAGGGATGAGAGGGAGAGGGGGATGAGAGGGAGAGGGGGAAGAGAGGGAGAGGGGGAAGAGAGGGAGAGGGGTGAGAGGGAGTGAGGGATGAGAGGGAGTGAGGGATGAGAGGGAGAGGGATGAGAGGGAGTGAGGGATGAGAGGGAGAGGGGGATGAGAGCAATATTAAGCTCCACAAGGACACTATTTATGAAAGCATACACTTTAAATGCTCTGTAATAGTGTCAACTTCACAGTTTGTAGATTGGCAAACATAAACCTCCCAACACCTCTGTCATGTTGAGTTTCCCACACAGAGCCCTTCCCTTGAACACTGTCACTTCACTGCCTGTCACTCATCTGATTCAGAGAGACATTCAAGGCTGTTGATCTAGGACACATTCTCTCCAAAACACACCCACACTATAATCATGAATGGACTCTGCTTCATCAAATGATCCTTGTCCATTGTCTAAGTGTTCCATCAGGCAGAACTAAATGTCCCTGTTCATGAGCCCTCTCTCTTTCTATTGAGACTGGCCTATACAGTACACTATGCTCAACTCTCCTAGGCTCTCCAGTCTCCACTGAACAACAGCAGACAGGCTGAGATGATAGTATGACAAACTGTGATTAGGATGTTTGTGATCAGGATCTAGGTTGTCTCTGTTACTCAGGGCCATTCTACACTGTCAGACTGAAATAATGGCTCTGGCAGTGGGAACATTGTAATCCCTCTCTCTAATGGTGTGACGGAGGGGAATGAGACTGATGATGGGGAATGGAAAAAACGTCCCACTCCTCATTCTCCACTCAAACACTATTCTAAAGTCTAATCTGTCTCCATTCACTGGGGTCTGTACGGCAGGTAGGGCGGCAGGTAGCCTAGCAGTTAGCGCATTGGGCCAGTAACCGAAAGGTTGCTGGTTCGAATACCCGAGCCGATATGGTGAAAAATCTGTCAATGTGCCCTTGATCAAGGCACTTAACCCTAATTTGCTCCAGGGGCACCATACTACTATGGCTGACCCTGTAAAACAACACATTTCACTGCACCTATCCGGTGTATGTGACAATAAAACATATATATATTTTTTACAGTCCATTATAAGACAGTATACTCGTCTGCTGGTGTGAGAGCCAAGGTTTAAAAGTCCTTCACAGTCAACTGGCATTCTGGAAAATCACAGGAACTTATTCTGCACTACATCTCCTCAGTTTAATTTCACACCTAGGCAGCAGCCCTTTAAAACAGTCAAGCATGACCTGGGTGCTGCCCCAAGGCTTTCTCAGCTGACACTGCACTGAATAAAATATGCGCTACATGGGACGTTTTCTATCTCAGCTCGCTATGCGAGCGGATTACACGGTGAAGACAGGCATGAAATGAAACAACTCACTTGCAATAAATATGTGAATATATTACTAAAAGGCTTCTGGAAAATTGCACATGCATATCAAAATGACAGCGAGGGGAAAGCACACAGAATGTGATGACAGAGCATAGTGTTGTGTGTAGGAGTAGCAGGCTAAGTGGAGTTGTGAAGATGATGCAGACAGTGCAGTGAATTAGTGTATCGGAGTAAAAACAATAACAAAGTGTTTTCCCCATCCCTGATTGGGTAAAAACAATAACAAAGTGTTTTCCCCATCCCTGATTGGGTAAAAACAATAACAAAGTGTTTTACCCATCCCTGATTGGGTAAAAACAATAACAAAGTGTTTTCCCCATCCCTGATTGGGTAAAAACAATAACAAAGTGTTTTACCCATCCCTGATTGGGTAAAAACAATAACAAAGTGTTTTCCCCATCCCTGATTGGGTAAAAACAATAACAAAGTGTTTTCCCATCCCTGATTGGGTAAAAACAATAACAAAGCATTTCCCCCATCCCTGATTGGGTAAAAAGCTGAGGGACTGGGATGGAGAAATGTAACCACTCTCAGATTCACAGATAGAGCTACAGTGGGGAGAACAAGTATTTGATACACTGCCGATTTTGCATGTTTTCCTACTTACAAAGCATGTAGAGGTCTGTAATTTTTATCATCGGTACACTTCAACTGTGAGAGACGGAATCTAAAACAAAAATCCAGAAAATCACATTGTATGATTTTTAAGTCATTAATTTGCATTTTATTGCATGACATAAGTATTTGATCACCTACCAACCAGTAAGAATTCCGGCTCCCACAGACCTGTTAGTTTTTCTTTAAGAAGCCCTCCTGTTCTCCACTCATTACCTGTATTAACTGCACCTGTTTGAACTCGTTACCTGTATAAAAGACACCTGTCCACACACTCAATCAAACTCCAACCTCTCCACAATGGCCAAGACCAGAGAGCTGTCTAAGGACATCAGGGATAAAATTGTAGACCTGCACAAGGCTGGGATGGGCTACAGGACAATAGGCAAGCAGCTTGGTGAGAAGGCAACAACTGTTGCCGCAATTATTAGAAAATGGAAGAAGTTCAAGATGACGGTCAATCACCCTCGGTCTGGGGCTCCATGCAAGATCTCACCTCGTGGGGCATCAATGATCATGAGGAATGTGAGGCATCAGCCCAGAACTACACGGCAGGACCTGGTCAATGACCTGTAACATTAGTAACACACTACCCCGTCATGGATTAAAATCCTGCAGCGCACGCAAGGTCCCCCTGCTCAAGCCAGCGCATGTCCAGGCCTGTCTGAAATTTGCCAATGACCATCTGGATGATCCAGAGGAGGAATGGGAGAAGGTCATGTAGTCTGATGAGACAAAAATAGAGCTTTTTGGTCTAAACTCCACTCGCCGTGTTTGGAGGAAGAAGAAGGATGAGTACAACCCCAAGAACACCATCCCAACCGTGAAGCATGGAGGTGGAAACATCATTCTTTGGGGATGCTTTTCTGCAAAGGGGACAGGACGACTGCACCATATTGAGGGGAGGATGGATGGGGCCATGTATCGCGAGATCTTGGCCAACAACCTCCTTCCCTCAGTAAGAGCATTGAAGATGGGTCGTGGCTTGGTCTTCCAGCATGACAACAACCCGAAACACACAGCCAGGGCAACTAAGGAGTGGCTCCGTAAGAAGCATCTCAAGGTCCTGGAGTGGCCTAGCCAGTCTCCAGACCTGAACCCAATAGAAAATATTTGGAGGGAGCTGAAAGTCCGTATTGCCCAGCGACAGCCCCGAAACCTGAAGGATCTGGAGAAGGTCTGTATGGAGGAGTGGGCCAAAATCCCTGCTGCAGTGTGTGCAAACCTGGTCAAGACCTACAGGAAACGTGTGATCTCTGTAATTGCAAACAAAGGTTTCTGTACCAAATATTAAGTTCTGCTTTTCTGATGTATCAAATACTTATGTCATGCAATTAAATGCAAATTAATGACTTAAAAATCATACAATGTGATTTTCTGGATTTTTTCTGGATTTAGATTCCAACTCTCACAGTTGAAGTGTACCTATGATAAAAATTACAGACCTCTACATGCTTTGTAAGTAGGAAAACCTGCAAAATCGGCAGTGTATCAAATACTTGTTCTCCCCACTGTATGAATGCAAGGGCTGACCATCTATGATATCAAAATTATAGTTTTAACCATGTTTTGAAGCTATAGTGTTTGTTTACATTTACTCTGTTTACAAACATTGGAATGAAACAAGCTTATATTTTGGGTTCTGATGGGGTACGACAGTTGAACTAAGCTCATGAGGCACTTATAAATTATATACTTCAAGAATCAATGGGTACATATCATTCATTCAGAAGTCCAAAGCAACTGCAGATTGACCCTTCAAGCCACGTGTCATACTCATTCCACAGAGGGAAGAGTGTCTGGGGGTTTTCGCTCCTCCCTTGTACAGTCGTGGTCAAAAGTTTTGAGAATGACACAAGTATTGCTCTTCACAAAGTTTGCTGCTTCAGTGTTTTTAGATATTTTGTCAGATGTTACTATAGTATACTGAAGTATAATTACAAGCATTCCTTAAGTGTCAAAGGCTTTTATTGACAATTACATTAAGTTTATGCAAAGAGTCAATATTTGCAGTGTTGACCCTTCTTTTTCAAGACCTCTGCAATCCGCCCTGGCATGCTGTCAGTTAACTTCTGGGCCACATCCTGACTGATGGCAGCCCATTCTTGCATAATCAATGCGTGGAGATTGTCAGAATTTGTGGGTTTTTGTTTGTCCACCCGCCTCTTGAGGATTGACCACAAGTTCTCAATGGGATTAAGGTCTGGGGAGTTTCCTGGCCATGGACCCAAAATGTCAATGTTTTGTTCCCCGAGCCACTTAGTTATCACTTTTGCCTTATGGCAAGGTGCTCCATCATGCTGGAAAAGGCATTGTTCATCACAAAACCGTTCTTGGATGGTTGGGAGAAGTTGCTCTCGGAGGATGTGTTGGTACCATTCTTTATTCATGGCTGTGTTCTTAGGCAAAATTGTGAGTGAGCCCACTCCCTTGGCTGAGAAGAAAACCTACACATGAATGGTCTCAGGATGCTTTACTATTGGCATGACACAGGACTGATGGTAGCGCTCACCTTGTCTTCTCCGGACAAGCTTTTTTCCGAATGCCCCAAACAATCAGAAAGGGGATTCATCAGAGAAAAGTACTTTACCCCAGTCCTCAGCAGTCCAATCCCTGTACCTTTTGCAGAACATCAGTCTGTCCCTGATGTTTTTCCTGGAGAGAAGTGGCTTCCTCGCTGCCCTTCTTGACACCAGGCCATCCTCCAAAAGTATTTGCCTCACTGTTCGTGCAGATGCACTCACACCTGCCTGCTGCCATTCCTGAGCAAGCTCTGCACTGGTGGTGCCCCGATCCTGCAGCTGAATCAACTTTAGGAGACGGTCCTGGCGCTTGCTGGACTTTCTTGGGTGCCCTGAAGCGTTCTTCACAACAATTGAACCTCTCTCCTTGAAGTTCTTGGTGATCCGATAAATGGTTGATTTAGGTGCAATCTTACTAACAGCAATATCCTTGCCTGTGAAGCCCTTTTTGTGCAAAGCAATGATGACGGCACGTGTTTCCTTGCAGGTAACCATGGTTAACAGAGGAAGAACAATGATTTCTAGCACCACCCTCCTTTTAAAGCTTCCAGTCTGTTATTCTAACTCAATCAGCATGACAGAGTGATCTCCAGCCAGCCTTGTCCTCGTCAACACTCTCACATGTGTTAATGAGAGAATCACTGACATGATATCAGCTGGTCCTTTTGTGGCAGGGCTGAAATGCAGTGGAAATGTTTTTTGGGGATTAAGTTCATTTTCATGGCAAAGAGGGACTTTGCAATTAATTGCAATTCATCTGATCACTCTTCATAACATTCTGGAGTATATGCAAATTGCCATCATAAAAACTGAGGCAGCAGACTTTGTGAAAATTAATATTGGTGTCATTCTCAAAACTTTTGACCACGGCTGTACTTGATTGATGAATTAGGGGTGTGTGCTTAGTCCCCTCCTGTACTCCCTGTTCCCCCATGACCATTATCATGTTCGCTGACGACACAACGGTGGTAGGCCTGATCACCGGTGACGATGAGTCAGCCTACAGGGAGGAGGTCAGTGACCTGGCAGAGTGGTGCCGGAGCAACAACCTCTCCCGCAACATCAACAAGACCAAGGAGCTGATCGTTGACTACAGGAAACGGGGAGGTGAGCATGCCCCCATCCACATCGACATGGTAGCAGTGGAGCAGGTAGACAGCTTCAAGTTCCTCGGTGTCCAAATCACTAAAGACTTAAAATGGTCCAAACACACGAGCAAGAAAATTGTGATAAATAAAAAAGTATACCAGTTTCATTTAAGGACCAAAGGATTGACAGCCTCCCATATAGATTGCAAAATAGTTGGGAAGAGATTTTTGATGTACCGATTCCATGGCATAGTGTTTATGAATTGATACGCAAAACGACGCAGGATTCAAAACGTATAATTTTTCAATTTCAATTATTATATAAAATTCTTGCTACCAATAGAATGTTATTTATATGGGGGATACAATCTTCCCAGCTCTGCAGATTTTGCTGCGAAGAGACAGAATCATTAGATCATTGATCATTGTAGTCCCCTGTAGCTCAGTTGGTAGAGCATGAAGCTTGCAACGCCAGGGTTGTGGGTTCGTTTCCCACGGGGGGCCAGTATGAAAATGTATGCACTCACTAACTGTAAGTCGCTCTGGATAACAGCATCTGCTAAATGACTAAAATCATTTATTTTGGTACTGTCCATTTGTAGCTTGTTTTTGGACACAGGTCCAGAAATGGCTAAAGGTTTGCAATATTTACCTGGAACTAACCCTGCAGCTAGCACTACTGGGTGATCTGAAAAGTCATAGTCAATCGAGCAATAATATAATATTACTTTTAGCAAGAATGTTTATTTTCAATTTACAATCTGTAGAAACAATGAGAATAGAAGGGTTCAGAACTTTGTAAAACATCACAGTACAGTTGAAAAATATATGGCAAATAGAAATCCAATATGGATGGTGTTAAGAGATAGATGGGTGGTGTTGAATGGAGTTGAAGGATGGGACTAATAACAACTAATAACAACAATATAATTAATGTAAAGCATACTGTGTCCATAATAAGTATATAGGTTATTGGCTGAGAGCTTTTGTGAAAGAGCACAGTTAGAAAGATATGGCATATAGAAGCAAACCGGATGGACATCATGAAAATGATCGGAGAGGTTGAGGGTAGAGGAAGTTCATGAGTAAAAACAAACAAAATAGAATTATTGTAAAATTGACTGTGTCCATAAAATGTGTATAGTATGTATAAGCTGGAAGTAGAGGCCTAAGCATTGTTGTTCACTAGTTTGCTCCAATTAAGGAAGGGGTGGTGGGGTTGGAAAGTAATAAAGGGAAATATATTTGTAAAAAAAGGATATGTATGTATATTTATTTTTATGTATGTATGTGCATATGTATGTGTATGTATATGTATATATATATATATATATATATATATATATATATATATATATATATATATATATATATATATATATATATATATGTGAGAAAAAACATGGGGGATTGGAAGTGATGCAGACAATTACATTGATGGAAGTTACAATCTATCTGCAATATTAAAGCTGATCTACCCCCTAAAATAAAAGCTCATTGTCCACCCTCCCTCCCAAAAGCCTGGGAGAAGTGAGAGAGCCAAGCTTCCAGGTCAGTAGCTTCGGCCCAACATCACACACACACACACACACACACACACACACACAGCAACTGACACAAGTGTGATGTGCTGGTTCTCTAGCAAATTAGTAAGTTTGTCTCACCCAATGTTCAAGAATGGCCTTTTTCCCTTTATTCAGATTACAACCTCTCACTTTTAGGTATTTGAAAAGCAAATAATCTCCCAAATATCACTATTTCTAAAACAAGCCATAGAAAGTTGGTTGCAATTTCAATTTAATCCTCCAGAAACGACAGAACAAATAATGCAACAACTATTGTGGTTAAACTCAAATATACTAATTGATTTTTAAAAAACATTATTCTTTGACAAAATGTTTAAAAAAGGTATAATCGTCGTAAATCATATCATAGATAGGACTGGTGGAGTTATGTCGCACATGCAGCTAACAAAAACATATGGAAATGTCTGCTCTACCCAAAATTATAAGAGATTTTTGACGTACCGATTCCATGGCATAGTGTTTATGAACTGACATGCAAAACAAAGCCGGATTCAAAATATAGAATTTTTCTATTTCAGTTATTATATAAAATTCTTGCTACCAATAGAATGTTATTTATATGGGGGATACAATCTTCACAGCTCTGCAGATTTTGCTACGAAGAGACAGAATCATTAGATCATTTGTTTTGGTACTGTCCATTTGTAGCTTGTTTTTGGACACAGGTCCAGGAATGGCTAAAGGATTGCAATATTTACCTGGAGCTAACCCTGCAGATAGCACTACTGGGTGATCTGAAAAGTCATAGTCAATCGATCAATAATATAATAATACTTTTAGCAAAAATGTTTATTTTCAATTTACGATCTGTAGAAACAATGAGAATAGAAAGGTTCAGAACTTTTGTAAAACATCACAGAACAGTTGAAAAATATATGGCAAATAGAAATCCAATATGGATAGTGTTAAGAGATAGATGGGAGGTGTTGAATGGAGCTGAAGGATGGGACTAAAAACAACAACTAATAACAACAAGATAACTAATGTAAAGCATACTGTGTCCATAATAAGTATATAGGTTATAGGTTGAGAGCTTTTGTGAAAGAGCACAGTTAGAAAAATATGGAATATAGAAGCAAACCAGATGGACATCATGAAAATGATCGGAGGACGTTCAGGAGTAAAAACAAACAAAATATAATTATTGTAGAATTTGACTGTGTCCATAAAATGTATATAGTATGTATGGGCTGGAAGTAGAGGCCTAAGCGTTGTTGTTCACTAGTTTACTCCAATTGGGGAAGGGGTGGTGGGGTTGGAAAGTAATGAAGGGAAATATAATTTTAAAAAGGATATGTGTGTGTGTATGGATGTATGTATATATGTATGTATATATGTATGTGTGTGTGTATGTATATATATATATATATATATATATATATATATATATATACAGTGAGGGAAAAAAGTATTTGATCCACTGCTGATTTTGTACGTTTGCCCACTGACAAAGAAATGATCAGTCTATCATTTTAATGGTAGGTTTATTTGAACAGTGAGAGACAGAATAACAACAAAAAAATCCAGAAAGAACGCATGTCAAAAATGTTATAAATTGATTTGCATTTTAATGAGGGAAATTAGTATTTGACCCCCTCTCAATCAGAAAGATTTCTGGCTCCCAGATGTCTTTTATACAGGTAACGAGCTGAGATTCGGAGCACACTCTTAAAAGGAGTGCTCCTAATCTCAGCTTGTTACCTGTATAAAAAACACATGTCCACAGAAGCAATCAATCAATCAGATTCCACTCTCCACCATGGCCAAGACCATAGAGCTCTCCAAGGATGTCAGGGACAAGATTGTAGACCTACACAAGGCTGGAATGGGCTACAAGACCATCGCCAAGCAGCTTGGTGAGAAGGTGACAACAGTTGGTGCGATTATTCGCAAATGGAAGAAACACAA
This sequence comes from Coregonus clupeaformis, assembly GCF_020615455.1. NCBI lineage: Eukaryota > Metazoa > Chordata > Actinopteri > Salmoniformes > Salmonidae > Coregonus > Coregonus clupeaformis. Next base: position 119,699 of record NW_025533959.1, read on the forward strand.
AATAACTGTCAATCTCCCTCGGCCTGGGGCTCCATGCAAGATCTCACCTCGTGGAGTTGCAATGATCATGAGAACGGTGAGGAATCAGCCCAGAACTACACGGGACGATCTTGTCAATGATCTCAAGGCAGCTGGGACCATAGTCACCAAGAAAACAATTGGTAACACACTACGCCGTGAAGGACTGAAATCCTGCAGCGCCCTCGCAAGGTCCCCCTGCTCAAGAAAGCACATATACAGGCCAGTCTGAAGTTTGCCAATGAACATCTGAATGATTCAGAGGAGAACTGGGTGAATGTGTTGTGGTCAGATGAGACCAAAATCGAGCTCTTTGGCATCAACTCAACTCGCCGTGTTTGGAGGAGGAGGAATGCTGCCTATGACCCCAAGAACACCATCCCCACCATCAAACATGGAGGTGGAAACATTATGCTTTGGGGGTGTTTTTCTGCTAAGGGGACAGGACAACTTCACTGCATCAAAGGGATGATGGACGGGGCCATGTACCGTCAAATCTTGGGTGAGAACCTCCTTCCCTCAGCCAGAGCATTGAAAATGGGTCGTGGATGGGTATTCCAGCATGACAATTACCCAAAACACACGGCCAAGGCAACAAAGGAGTGGCTCAAGAAGAAGCACATTAAGGTCCTGGAGTGGCCTAGCCAGTCTCCAGACCTTAATCCCATAGAAAATCTGTGGAGGGAGCTGAAGGTTCGAGTTGCCAAACGTCAGCCTCGAAACCTTAATGACTTGGAGAAGATCTGCAAAGAGGAGTGGGACAAAATCCCTCCTGAGATGTGTGCAAACCTGGTGGCCAACTACAAGAAACGTCTGACCTCTGTGATTGCCAACAAGGGTTTTGCCACCAAGTACTAAGAGCTGTTTTGCAGAGGGGTCAAATACTTATTTCCCTCATTAAAATGCAAATCATTTTATAACATTTTTGACATGCGTTTTTTCTGGATTTTTTTGTTGTTATTCTGTCTCTCACTGTTCAAATAAACCTACCATTAAAATTATAGAATGATCATGTCGTTGTCAGTGGGCAAACGTACAAAATCAGCAGGGGATCAAATACTTTTTTCCCTCACTGTATAATATATACAGTGGGGGGGGAAAGTATTTAGTCAGCCACCAATTGTGCATGTTCTCCCACTTAAAAAGATGAGAGAGGCCTGTAATTTTCATCATAGGTACACGTCAACTATGACAGACAAAATGAGAAAAAAAATCCAGAAATTCACATTGTAAGATTTTTAATGAATTTATTAGCAAATTATGTTGGAAAATAAGTATTTGGTCAATAACACAAGTTTCTCAATACTTTGTTATATACCCTTTGTTGGCAATGACACAGGTCAAACGTTTTCTGTAAGTCTTCACAAGGTTTTCACACACTGTTGCTGGTATTTTGGCCCATTCCTCCATGCAGATCTCCTCTAGAGCAGTAATGTTTTGGGGCAACAGTAATGTTCGCTGGGCAACACGGACTTTCAACTCCCTCCAAAGATTTTCTATGGGGTTGAGATCTGGAGACTGGCTAGGCCACTCCAGGACCTTGAAATGCTTCTTACAAAGCCACTTCTTCGTTGCCCGGACGGTGTGTTTGGGATCATTGTCATGCTGAAAGACCCAGCCACGTTTCATCTTCAATGCCCCTGCTGATGGAAGGAGGTTTTCACTCAAAATCTCACGATACATGGCCCCATTCATTCTTTCCTTTACACGGATCAGTCGTCCTGGTCCCTTTGCAGAAAAACAGCCCCAAAGCATGATGTTTCCACCCCCATGCTTCACAGTAGGTATGGTGTTCTTTGGATGCAACTCAGCATTCTTTGTCCTCCAAACACGACAAGTTGAGTTTTTACCAAAAAGTTAAGCAGGGGGACACGTCTGGCACTGCAGGATTTAAGTCCCCGGCGGCGTAGTGTGTTACTGATGGTAGGCTTTGTTACTTTGGTCCCAGCTCTCTGCAGGTCATTCACTAGGTCCCCCCGTGTGGTTCTGGGATTTTTGCTCACCGTTCTTGTGATCAGTTTGACCCCACGGGGTGTGATCTTGCGTGGAGCCCCAGATCGAGGGAGATCATCAGTGGTCTTGTATGTCTTCCATTTCATAATAATTGCTCCCACAGTTGATTTATTAAAACCAAGCTGCTTACCTATTGCAGATTCAGTCTTCCCAGCCTGGTGCAGGTCTACAATTTTGTTTCTGGTTCCTTTGACAGCTCTTTGGTCTTGGCCATAGTGGAGTTTGGAGTGTGACTGTTTGAGGTTGTGGACAGGTGTCTTTTATACTGATAACAAGTTCAAACAGGTGCCATTAATACAGGTAACGAGTGGAGGACAGGGGAGCCTCTTAAAGAAGAAGTTACAGGTCTGTGAGAGCCAGAAATCTTGCTTGTTTGTAGGTGACCAAATACTTATTTTCCACCATAATTTGCAAATAAATTCATAAAAAATCCTACAATGTGATTTTCTGGATTGTTTTTTTCTCAATTTGTCTGTCATAGTTGACGTGTACCTATGATGAAAATTACAGGCCTCTCTAATCTTTTTAAGTGGGAGAACTTGCACAATTGTTGGCTGACTAAATACTTTTTTCCCCCACTGTATATACATTTACATTATTTAGCAGACGCTCTTATCCAGAGCAACTTACAGTTAGTGCATACATTATCTTAATACCCCCTGTGGGAATCAAACCCACAACCCTGGCGTTGCAAACACATTGCTCTATCAACTGAGCTACATCCCTGCCGGCCATTCCCTCCCCTACCCTGGACCAATTGCGCGCCGCCCCATGGGTCTCCCGGTCGCAGCCGGCTACGACAGAGCCTGGATTCGAACCAGGATCTCTAGTGGCACAGCTAGCACTGCGATGCAGTGCCTTAGACCACTGCGCCACTCGGGAGACAATATATATATATTTGCGAGAAAAAAAACATATGGGGGATTGGAAGTGATGCAGACAATTACATTGATGGAAGTTACAATCTATCTGAAATATTAAAGCTGATCTATCCCCTAAAAAATATATATACAGTGGGGAGAACAAGTATTTGATACACTGCCGATTTTGCTGGTTTTCCTACTTACAAAGCATGTAGAGGTCTGTAATTTTTACCATAGGTACACTTCAACTGTGAGAGACGGAATCTAAAACAAAAATCCAGAAAATCACATTGTATGATTTTTAAGTAATTAATTTGCATTTTATTGCATGACATAAGTATTTGATCACCTACCAACCAGTAAGAATTCCGGCTCTCACAGACCTGTTAGTTTTTCTTTAAGAAGCCCTCCTGTTCTCCACTCATTACCTGTATTAACTGCACCTGTTTGAACTCGTTACCTGTATAAAAGACACCTGTCCACACATTCAATCAAACAGACTCCAACCTCTCCGCAATGGCCACGACCAGAGAGCTGTGTAAGGACATCAGGGATAAAATTGTAGACCTGCACAAGGCTGGGATGGGCTACAGGACAATAGGCAAGCAGCTTGGTGAGAAGGCAACAACTGTTGGCGCAATTATTAGAAAATGGAAGAAGTTCAAGATGACGGTCAATCACCCTCGGTCTGGGGCTCCATGCAAGATCTCACCTCGTGGGGTGTGGAAGGTGAGGGATCAGCCCAGAACTACACGGCAGGACCTGGTCAATGACCTGAAGAGAGCTGGGACCACAGTCTCAAAGAAAACCATTAGTAACACACTACGCCGTCATGGATTAAAATCCTGCAGCGCACACAAGGTCCCCCTGCTCAAGCCAGCGCATGTCCAGGCCTGTCTGAAGTTTGCCAATGACCATCTGGATGATCCAGAGGAGGAATGGGAGAAGGTCATGTGGTCTGATGAGACAACAATAGAGCTTTTTGGTGTAAACTCCACTCGCCGTGTTTGGAGGAAGAAGAAGGATGAGTACAACCCCAAGAACACCATCCCAACCGTGAAGCATGGAGGTGGAAACATCATTCTTTGGGGATGCTTTTCTGCAAAGGGGACAGGACGACTGCACCGTATGAGGGGAGGATGGATGGGGCCATGTATTGCGAGATCTTGGCCAACAACCTCCTTCCCTCAGTAAGAGCATTGAAGATGGGTCGTGGCTTGGTCTTCCAGCATGACAACAACCCGAAACACACAGCCAGGGCAACTAAGGAGTGGCTCCGTAAGAAGCATCTCAAGGTCCTGGAGTGGTCTAGCCAGTCTCCAGACCTAAACCCAATAGAACATCTTTGGTGGGAGCTGAAAGTCCGTATTGCCCAGCGACAGCCCCGAAACCTGAAGGATCTGGAGAAGGTCTGTATGGAGGAGTGGGCCAAAATCCCTGCTGCAGTGTGTGCAAACCTGGTCAAGACCTACAGGAAACGTGTGATCTCTGTAATTGCAAACAAAGGTTTCTGTACCAAATATTAAGTTCTGCTTTTCTGATGTATCAAATACTTATGTCATGCAATAAAATGCAAATTAATGACTTAAAAATCATACAATGTGATTTTCTGGATTTTTTCTGGATTTAGATTCCATCTCTCACAGTTGAAGTGTACCTATGATAAAAATTACAGACCTCTACATGCTTTGTAAGTAGGAAAACCTGCAAAATCGGCAGTGTATCAAATACTTGTTCTCTCCACTGTATATAATAAAAAATAAATTAAAAAAAAGACTCCAACCACCCAAGCCCTAGACTATTTTCTCTGCTGCAGCATGGCAAGAGGTACCGGTGCATCAAGTCTGACACCAACAGGCTCTTGAACAGCTTCTATCCCCAAGCAATAAGACTGATAAATAGCTAACAAAATAGCTACACGGACTAGCTGAGTTAACATTATATCTTTATTAACCTTTTATTTCAATCTTTGCAATGGCGCTACACACTCACACACACTGTCACTCCAACACACATGCAAACACTCACTCCATCATCTGCTCACTCACACATAACATGCACATACATTTATACTGACTCTACACACCTGCACACCCACCCACATACAAGCTACTGCTGCTCTGTTTATCTTATATCTTGTTGCCTAGTCACCTTACCCCTATACATATCTACCTCCATTACTCCAGTATCCCTGCACACATGTAAATATGGTATTGGATCTGACTTTTTAAATATTTCCTATATATAGTATGCTTACTTACTTACTTTATTGTGTATTTCATATTTCCTATTCTTATCTCTCATGTGTTTTTCTAGTAATACATTGTTATCAATTATTGCATTGTTGGGTTTTGAGTTAGCAAGAAAGGCATTTCACTGTACTTCACTGTGCTTCTGGAAAATACAAAGAGAGTGCCTATTTGAAAGCTAGAGGGTGGTGGGGGGGAGAGATGGAGACAGAGAGCAGCGAAACAACTGTAAAATAGAGTTATGTTATTTATGTTGAGATGCCACTGCAGATGCTGACAGCTATTGTTTCATCACTTCTAGAGTAGGCCCATAAAGACAAAATCATTTTCCATGTCAAAGTGCTGTTTTATAGCGCTTGTCTTTAAAGGATGCTTTAGCAGCAGTAAAGCCTATTTATCCCCTCTGTTCTCTCCAACACAGCACAATTCACAGCCCTGTCATTACTAAGGCAGCCAGCAGGTCCATCTCTAGACACAGTGCTCAGAATCAACCTGGAACTGTTACAGACTGACGTCTTACTCTGCCCTGAGGCAGTGGTCCTGTTCTAGGGTCTTTAGACTCACTCATGGTCCTGTTCTAGGGTCTTTAGACTCACTCATGGTCCTGTTCTAGGGTCTTTAGACTCACTCAGTGGTACTGTTCTAGACTCTTTAGACTCACTCAGTGGTACTGTTCTAGACTCTTTAGACTCAATCAGTGGTACTGTTCTAGACTCTTTAGACTCACTCAGTGGTACTTTTGGCACTTTACTAAATTAAACATAAATATATAGTATATCCAGTGGAGAGACCTCCCTGCTCCATCAATCACTCACGACAGTAATAAGTATGAAGGTAGAACAGTCATGACTCATATAACATGTCAGGCAGGAGGTAATGTAACAGAAAAGACTTGTCTTGGTGTGAATGTACTGCTAAGAGGACTAGCAGCATAAGACTCTCTTCAGGTGGGGACATGTATTATCACTAGATGGCACTATTTGGGAATGTATTATTATTTTTTTAAACCCTTTATCTCTGAATTCTGATTAGTTCGGGCTCTGCTTTTGTTGAGTAATTTCTCTGTTTGTTAATAATTAACAGTATGTTTTAAGCCCTATTCAAGGAATCCACACAGACAGCTGTGTTTGTGCTGCAGAGTGCAGACAGTCCCATAAGGGAAGACAGAGGTGAGAACCATCCATGGTTAATGTTGTTGCCATGGTGCTCTCTGCTGCCCTATTGACTCACACAAACAGATGATGTCAGCAGAAGCATCGTTTAGGTCTATAGGGCCAAGCTATAAATCACTGTTCTCATCCTGTTGTTGTTGTTATTTTGTTGTTGTGATGTAGCATCCTGGAAATCAATCCTCTGGCCCAACTTAAGCTCAATTAAACTGCAGTTTTCCGTTTCGCCTCCTCTCTTCCAACTCATCTTGTGTTTTTCTTTCTGGGTTGCTGAATGTGATTGTCACAGGGATAGCTCAGGGGAAGGAGAACACACTCCACTGTTCAATTACCCACTCTCACGTTGATCCTTCCTGAGAGGACTTTAATCTAATCCTCCCACTCTGGCCTTCAGAACAGCCAGTCTGGCTCTAGGAGTCAAAGAGAGAAGAAAGGATCAGGAACACAACAACAACAACCCAGCTCATCATTTCCATGGCTGCTGTCCCTGCGGCCGGTGGGAGAGGAGCTGTGCTGCCGTTGTGAAATTGAAATAATAATACTGGGCTCTAATGAGGCAGGGAACATGAGACTGTGGCTCACAGTAGGAGTAATGGAGTAATGGTGCCTGGCTTCTCTTAAAGGGCTACGTACAGTAAACAACACGTCTTCCCACCTCTCTAGGCAGCATGCTGGAGGTTATAGAAGAGTGCAGTGTAGAGGACAGGGGAGGGTGTGTTTGACCTCTGACTGGACAGACAGATGGCTGGTCTAACTGTAACCGCTGTCTCCCTTTTCACTCCGTTCAACTTTCATCTCATCACCTTATACTTGTATTTTCTATCTGAACTACATCTGTGGCTGTCAGTATTGATGATGTGACCGATGACAAGCATGGTCATGTTCAGGGTCAGGTCATCCCAGCGTGGTCATGGTCATGCTGCGTTACACAGTTCCACCTGTTGAATAGGTCTGTCCAGACTAGAGGGAGATATGCTTTATTATGTAGAGAGCGAGAGCTAGTCATTGATTCTCAGCATGACCAATACTGTCTGTGGCGTATGTGTGCAGACTGTCAATCTCTCTCTCTCTCTCTCTCTCTCTCTCTCTCTCTCTCTCTCTCTCTCTCTCTCTCTCTCTCTCTCTCTCTCTCTCTCTTTCTCTCTCTCTCTCTCTCTCAATTCAATTCAATTTCAATTGAAGGGCTTTATTGGCATGGGAAACGTATGTTAACATTGCCAAAGTAAGTGAAGTAGATAGTAAACAAAAGTGAAATAAACAATAAATATTAACAGTAAACATTACACTCAGAAGTTTAAAAAGAATAAAGACATTTCAAATGTCATATTATGTATATATACAGTGTTGTAACAATGTGCAAATAGGAAACAAGTACAAATGGGAAAATAAATAAACATAAATATGGGTTGTATTTACAATGGTGTTTGTTCTTCACTGGTTGCCCTTTTCTTGTGGCAACAGGTCACAAATCTTGCAGCTGTGATGGCACACTGTGGTTTTTCACCCAGTAGATAAGGGAGTTTATCAAAATTGGGTTTGTTTTCGAATTCTTTGTGGATCGCTGTAATCTGAGGGAAATATGTGTCTCTAATATGGTCATACATTTGGCAGGAGGTGCAGCTCAGATTCCACCTCATTTTGTGGGCAGTGTGCACATAGCCTGCCTTCTCTTGAGAGCCAGGTCTGCCTACGGCGGCCTTTCTCAATAGCAAGGCTATGCTCACTGAGTCTGTACATAGTCAAAGCTATCCTTAAGTTTGGGTCAGTCACAGTGGTCAGGTATTCTGCCACTGTGTACTCTCTGTTTTGGGCCAAATAGCATTCTAGTTGCTCTGTTTTTTTGTTTGTTCTTTCCAATGTGTCAAGTAATTCTCTTTTTGTTTTCTCATGATTTGGTTGGGTCTAATTGTGTTGTTGTTGTTGTCCTGGGGCTCTGTGGGGTCTGTTTGTGTTTGTGAACTGAGCCCCAGGACCAGCTTACTTAGGGGACTCTTCTCCAAGTTCATCTCTCTGTAGGTGATGGCTTTGTTATGGAAGGTTTGGGAATCGCTTCCTTTTAAGTGGTTATAGAATTTAACGGCTCTTTTCTGGATTTTGATAATTAGCGGGTATTGGCCTAATTCTGCTCTGCATGCATTATTTGGTGTTTTACGTTGTACACGGAGGATGTTTTTGCAGAATTCTGCGTGCAGAGTCTCAATTTGGTGTTTGTCCCATTTTGTGAATTCTTGGTTGGTGAGCGGACCCCAGACCTCACAACCATAAAGGGCAATGGGTTCTATAACTGATTCAAGTATTTTTAGTCAGATCCTAATTGGTATGTCAAATTTTATGTTCCTTTTGATGGCATAGAAGGCCCTTCTTGCCTTGTCTCTCAGATCATTCACAGCTTTGTGGAAGTTACCTGTGGCGCTGATGTTTAGGCCGAGGTATGTATCGTTTTTTGTGTGCTCTAGGGCAACGGTGTCTAGATGGAATTTGTATTTGTGGTCCTGGCAACTGGACCTTTTTTGGAACACCATTATTTTTGTCTTACTGAGGTTTACTGTCAGGGCCCAGGTCTGACAGAATCTGTGCAGAAGATCTAGGTGCTGCTGTAGGCCCTCCTTGGTTGGTGACAGAAGCACCAGATCATCAGCAAACAGTAGACATTTGACTTCAGATTCTAGTAGGCTGAGGCCGGGTGCTGCAGACTGTTCTAGTGCCCTCGCCAATTCGTTGATATATATGTTGAAGAGGGTGGGGCTTAAACTGCATCTCTGTCTCACCCCACGGCCCTGTGGAAAGAAATGTGTGTGTTTTTTGCCAATTTTAACCGCACACTTGTTGTTTGTGTACATGGATTTTATAATGTCGTATGTTTTTCCCCCAACCCCACTTTCCATCAATTTGTATAGCAGACCCTCATGCCAAATTCGGTCAAAAGCTTTTTTGAAATCAACAAAGCATGAGAAGACTTTGCCTTTGTTTTGGTTTGTTTGTTTGTCAATTAGGGTGTGCAGGGTGAATACGTGGTCTGTCGTACGGTAATTTGGTAAAAAGCCAATTTGACATTTGCTCAGTACATTGTTTTCACTGAGGAAATGAACTATCTGCTGTTAATGATAATGCAGAGGATTTTCCCAAGGTTGCTGTTGACGCATATCCCACGGTAGTTATTGGGGTCAAATTTGTCTCCACTTTTGTGGATTGGGGTGATCAGTCCTTGGTTCCAAATATTGGGGAAGATGCCAGAGCTAAGGATGATGTTAAAGAGTTTAAGTATAGCTAATTTAACTTTGTGGTCTGTATATTTGTATATATATTGGTGGTCCTCTGTAGCTCAACTGGTAGAGCATGGCGCTTGTAACGCCAAGGTAGTGGGTTCGATCCCCCGGGACCACCCATACACAAAAATGTATGCACGCATGACTGTAAGTCGCTTTGGATAAAAGCGTCTGCTAAATGGCTTATTATTATTATCATTTCATTGAGGATACCATCAACACCACAGGCCTTTTTGGGTTGGAGGGTTTGTATTTTGTCCTGTAGTTCATTCAATGTAATTGGAGAATCCAGTGGGTTCTGGTAGTCTTTAATAGTTGATTCTAAGATTTGCATTTGATCATGTATATTTTTTTTGCTGTTTGTTCTCTGTTATAGGGCCAAAAAGATTGGAGAAGTGGATTACCCATACATCTCCATTTTGGATAGATAGCTCTTCGTGTTGTTGTTTGTTTAGTGTTTTCCAATTTTCCCAGAAGTGGTTAAAGTCTATGGATTCTTCAATTACATTGAGCTGATTTCTGACATGCTGTTCCTTCTTTTTCCGTAGTGTATTTCTGTATTGTTTTAGTGATTCACCATAGTGAAGGCGTAGGCTCAGGTTTTCTGGCTCTCTATGTTTTTGGTTGGATAGGTTTCTCAATTTCTTTCTTAGGTTTTTGCATTCTTCATCAAACCATTTATCACTGTTGTTACTTTTCTTTGGTTTTCTGTTAGAGATTTTTAGATTTGATAGGGAAGCTGAGAGGTCAAATATACTGTTTAGGTTTTCTACTGCCAAGTTTACACCTTCACTATTACAGTGGAACGTTTTGTCCAGGAAGTTGTCTAGAATGGATTGAATTTGTTGTTGCCTAATTGTTTTTTGGTAGGTTTCAACACTACTTTCCTTCCATCTATAGCATTTCTTAATTTTATTCAGTTCCTTTGGCTTTGATGCCTCATGATTGAGTATTGCTCTGTTCAAGTAGACTGTGATTTTGCTGTGGTCTGATAGGGGTGTCAGTGGGCTGACTGTGAACGCTCTGAGAGACTCTGGGTTGAGGTCAGTGATAAAGTAGTCTACAGTACTACTGCCAAGAGATGAGCTATAGGTGTGCCTACTATAGGAGTCCCCTCGAAGCCTACCATTGACTATGTACATACCCAGTGTGCGACAGAGCTACAGGAGTCGTGACCTGTTTTTGTTGGTTATGTTGTCGTAGTTGTGCCTAGGGGGGCATATGGGGGAGGGAATGCTGTCACCTCCAGGTAGGTGTTTGTCCCCCTGTGTGCTGAGGGTGTCAGGTTCTTGTCCAGTTCTGGCATTTAGGTCGCCACAGGGTCTGGAAATGATTGATTTCCCCCTCCAGGATGGAGAAGCTGTCTTCATTAAAGTATGGGGATTCTAGTGGGGGGATATAGGTAGCACACAGGAGGACATTTTTCTCTGTTGAGATAATTTCCTTTTGAATTTCTAACCAAATGAAAAATGTTCCTGTTTTGATTAATTGAATAGAGTGAGTTAGGTCTGCTCTATACCAAATTAGCATAGCCCCTGAGTCCCTTCCCTGTTTCACACCTGGTAGTTTGGTGGATGGGACTACCAGCTTTCTGTAACCTAGAGGGCAACCAGTGGGTCCGTCTCCTCTATACCATGTTTCTTGTAGGATGACAAGTCCAGATTCCTGCTCTTTAGGCCAAAGGCAGATGACCTCAGGCCTTGGATATTCCAGGATGAAATAGTGAAGGCTTTGTGTTCCATAAAGTGTCTAATGTTGTTGGTTGTGTGGTTTGGCCTCAGGCCAGTAATTGTGAGCAGAGCCTGCTGAGCATCTGGTACATGCCATTGGCTTGGGCTAGTGTAAGAGTGGGTGTTGGGCCTGTTTGCCTGCTCACAGCCTGAGCGTATGTGTGACTTTCATGTTGAGGCCCTCTTTGTGGGAGTGGGGGGCTTGGGGTGGGTAGGAGGGGCATAGGTCTGATCTGAGGGGGCCTAAATGGGGTGTGGGCATGGTTGACTTGGGGGGGGTTTAATTGTGGGGGTTGGGGGTGTAGATGTGGCTGATGGTGCTGTGGTCTGGATGTAGGTCCTCTCTGCGGGGGTCCTCTATGTGTAGGTCCTGGGGGGTCCCGCAGGTCTGGGAGAGTGTTCTCTCTCTCTCTCTCTCTCTCTCTCTCTCTCTCTCTCTCTCTCTGTGTGTGAGTCAGGGGGTTCATAAAGACAGACAGGGCTGGGCAGCGCCTGGCTAATGCTACTCGGCAGACACAGGGTTCATCCCAAATGGCACACTATTCCTTTCCCTATATAGCGCACTACTTTTGACCTGAGCCCTATGGGCCCTGGTAGAAAGAAGTGCACTATATAGGGAATAGGGTGCCATGTGGGATGCAAACACAATCACTGAGCAACAGGAGCCAAATGACTGACGTCACAGAGAGACAGGCGGCTGGTGAGAACTGTACTGTCAGGCCATCAAGGCTGTCTGTCATCAATGCCCAGGACCACACACACAATAGACAGATATGAAATGTTGCTAGAGACCATCAAATAGAAGGTCAATACACAAAGAAACAAAGCTTACCAAGACACAGGTTTGAACACACAGATGCACATCACAGGCACGCACGGACGGACAATTGCACACTCACACATTATTTCACATTCACACAGAGATAGCACACAGCCAGATAGCTGACACGGCAGGGGGGGAAACTGAGCTCTGTGTGACAGAACTCTACAGCACCACATGAAAAATGAGCTTCTGATAGGAAACAACACACTTATTATAGCTTGATAACAGCAGGTCAATGTCAACAGCTGCTTGAGACCCAGAAACTGTCTCTGACAGTCTGACTAATGTCTCAGAGACTGCCATCACACACCTCTTAACAACAGACCAGTGATGATGTGTTGCATTAGGGGGCTTTGAATGTGTATTCCATTATCACTGAGGCACATGTTGTTACTACATAAAACAAATGAATCATATTGTGATGGTTTGGAAACTGCCATCTGACAAAATCAACAAAGACTACTTGCATCAGAATTGAATACATTTGTTGTTTAATCTTGGCTCTGAAAGTGATGTAATTAAAATGAGTGCATTTGAGTAAAACCAAGATAAGAGCATCTGCTATACTGTAGGCAAAGTCTAATTAATATTCAACTGCAAACACAAACTAAATATACTTTCAAAAATATATCACCAAACACATAATTTCACCCACTTTATTTGGGAACATTACTTGCTAGATGCTCGTTTGACTGTGTGGCAGGCCAGTCTGGAAGAGACACTCACAGGCCCAGTTCAATCAACCACAGAGAGGGTTTCACCTAAATGTTTACCCAGTGTTTTATGGACAGGTGTGGTTTGACGTCAATATCCAGAAAAAATATATTTGCAAGAGGAACAGTTTCAGGTTGTGTCCATTTAAAAGCAATGAACACATCTTTGATACAGTACAGAGTAAACAATCGGTTAAGCAGACCCAGTCTCTGAGATAAGGTGGGACCATACAGGGCTCTTTAGGGCTGGACCATACAGTACTGTACATTCTCTAACTAGCAGCACTGTGAGCAGTGGAGAGGACAGAGGGGGGCAGTGGTGAGCAGACACAGCTGGAAAGATCTACAGTGGGGAGAACAAGTATTTGATACACTGCCGATTTTGCAGGTTTTCCTACTTACAAAGCATGTAGAGGTCTGTAATTTTTATCATAGGTACACTTCAACTGTGAGAGATGGAATCTAAAACAAAAATCCAGAAAATCACATTGTATGATTTTTAAGTAATTAATTTGCATTTTATTGAATGACATAAGTATTTGATCACCTACCAACCAGTAAGAATTCCGGCTCTCACAGACCTGTTAGTTTTTCTTTAAGAAGCCCTCCTGTTCTCCACTCATTACCTGTATTAACTGCACCTGTTTGAACTCGTTACCTGTATAAAAGACACCTGTCCACACACTCAATCAAACAGACTCCAACCTCTCCACAATGGCCAAGACCAGAGAGCTGTGTAAGGACATCAGGGATAAAATTGTAGAGCTGCAAAAGGCTGGTATGGGCTACAGGACAATAGGCAAGCAGCTTGGTGAGACGGCAACAACTGTTGGCGCAATTATTAGAAAATGGAAGAAGTTCAAGATGACGGTCAATCACCCTCAGTCTGGGGCTCCATGCAAGGAAGGTGAGGGATCAGCCCAGAACTACACGGCAGGACCTGGTCAATGACCTGAAGAGAGCTGGGACCACAGTCTCAAAGAAAACCATTAGTAACACACTACGCGGTCATGGATTAAAATCCTGCAGCGCACGCAAGGTCCCCCTGCTCAAGCCAGCGCATGTTCTGGCCCGTCTGAAGTTTGCCAATTACCATCTGGATGATCCAGAGGAGGAATGGGAGAAGGTCATGTGGTCTGATGAGACAACAATAGAGCTTTTTGGTCTAAACTCCACTCGCCGTGTTTGGAGGAAGAAGAAGGATGAGTACAACCCCAAGAACACCATCCCAACCGTGAAGCATGGAGGTGGAAACATCATTCTTTGGGGATGCTTTTCTGCAAAGGGGACAGGACGACTGCACCGTATTGAGGGGAGGATGGATGGGGCCATGTATCGCGAGATCTTGGCCAACAACCTCCTTCCCTCAGTAAGAGCATTGAAGATGGGTCGTGGCTGGGTCTTCCAGCATGACAACGACCCGAAACACACAGCCAGCGCAACTAAGGAGTGGCTCCGTAAGAAGCATCTCAAGGTCCTGGAGTGGCCTAGCCAGTCTCCAGACCTGAACCCAATAGAAAATCTTTGGAGGGAGCTGAAAGTCCGTATTGCCCAGCGACAGCCTCGAAACCTGAAGGATCTGGAGAAGGTCTGTATGGAGGAGTGGGCCAAAATCCCTGCTGCAGTGTGTGCAAACCTGGTCAAGACCTACAGGAAACGTATGATCTCTGTAATTGCAAACAAGGGTTTCTGTACCAAATATTAAGTTCTGCTTTTCTGATGTATCAAATACTTATGTCATGCAATAAAATGCAAATTAATTACTTAATAATCATACAATGTGATTTTCTGGATTTTTGTTTTAGATTCCGTCTTTTACAGTTGAAGTGTACTATGATAAAAATTACAGACCTCTACATGCTTTGTAAGTAGGAAAACCTGCAAAATCGGCAGTGTATCAAATACTTGTTCTCCCCACTGTATATGAGACTGTGATCATCATCAGTGATTTTACCAATCCCACAACATTACAGTGCTCTACTATGAGTAGGTTTACAAAGGGAGGTTATTTTACTGGAAACCTTTGAAATGTACCAGTAAACTACCAGAATTTTGGATCAAGGATTTTATGGAATTCATCACAAGACATCAAATGGCCTTTTTAGATACTTAAGATTACTACAGGAGTCTAATTATCTCTGGGCCTCTGTGTGATAAATGAAATACATAAAATAGGATGATTAAAACATTTTTGGGAATGACACAGCTGTAAAACATCATACATATAAACTATCAACTTAGTGAATACCATTGGCAACATGAAAAATCCTTTATTTATTTTACACTTTTATTTTACTATGTCTTTGTTGTAAATATTTTTAGCACCAAACTGGTGGCAGTTGTGAAAAAAGTAAATAATTGAAGAGTTGCCATTGTTGATTGTTGAATGCCATCATTAATTAGGCTATTTTCTCTTGAATTATATGGTCTATCTACTAGAAACTCATGGACAATATGGACAAAATGTAGACTATATATGAAAGTTAATAAAGTATAAATTACCAAAGTTACCATCGATTGTCATATATTTTCTTTTAATTACCCAAATAACCAAAGATTCTGGTAACTTTGGTAAATTACCATTAGCTTTGCAACCCTAACTACGAGACACTCCATGTTCTCACCATAGGGAACACGTCAACCACACACTGACACCCTTCCTCACCCCAACACTCTGGAATAAAGAACACTCTCTCTTCCACTCCAAGAGCGTGCTTCATGAGCATGTTCCCTGTATACAACTAGCCCACCTGTCCGTCAGCACGCTGAGTGAGAGAGAGGACGTCTGTTACAGGCAGCAGGACGGGAGCTCTCTCTCTCTCTCAGACAGAGAGAGGCAGAGACAGAGAGAGAGAGGCAGAGACAGAGGCAGAGACAGACACAGAGAGAGATAGAGAGAGAGAGAGCGAGAGAGCGAGAGAGCGAGAGAGCGAGAGAGCGAGAGAGCGAGAGAGCGAGAGAGCGAGAGAGCGAGGAGAGAGGGAGAGAGGGAGAGAGGGAGAGAGGGAGAGAGAGAGCGAGAGAGCGAGCGAGAGCGAGAGAGCGAGCGAGAGCGAGAGAGAGAGAGAGAGAGAGAGAGAGAGACAGACTAAATTAAAGCCCAAATGGCTGGCGTTGTTCTACTCATGTGTTGATGTGAGTAGTAGTGTAGTGTCCTCTGGTCCATATCAGGGGCACATACTGCAGGCCTACTCAGTGTTATTAGTAAGAACAAAGTGATGACTGTATTATGCTGTCTTGTTAATGGATACAGAACAACTCAACTAAGCTGATAACATACTCTTCCATGGTTCTGTAGGCTACATGAACAGGGGTGACTCAACCCAAACCAAACAAAGTGGGGCTCTACTTTTCTGCTTCCATTGTAATGACAATGCTACTTAAAAAGATAAATAGCCTACACTTACACTTAAATGTACAAAGCCTTCAGAAAATGTACTGGAGCAATCCTGCTTTCAGAGGAAATCTAACTGTGTATGTAGGCTACACACGCTCACACAGGAGCGCGCGCACACACACACACACACACACAATGGAAAAATACTCACCATAATCGTGCTCTCAGCGTGCACCAATGATGTATTTTGGCTATGCTAATGTTATATTAATGTTCTCTTAATGAACCAAGAACCCAGAATCTCCTCTAATCAATAATAATGAATAGTGGTTCAGCCTACAGCCCCATCACTCAGAACCATCTCATTTAAATGGTTTAGACACACACATGCTATCCTTTCACACTCACATGCAAACATTTGTATAACACACACACGTACAGTATAATGTATGTATTTTTGCATAAACACTCAAGGCTGGCTGTAACATATGCTCTCACTCACGAAGAACAGAACACACACACAGGCGCAGAACAACTCAGTCACACAGAGTGAGTGCCCTAAGCCATGCGGTTCCATCTGCTTAGAACACGTTTGAGCTCCTCTCAACCTAAGCCCTATTTCTCCCTCTTCTGTCTCTGTTTCAAACACACAGTCCCCATTCAGTAAAGATCATTACTTTAGTGAAATGAAGGATGCTGAAGTACAATATGCTCATCAAAGAGCAACACACTCTCATAGGACTGTCCATGCCTCTGAGTGGTGCACTCTGAAACACTCATGTTATCATGTTCTATCTGCTACAGCCACATGGAATGGTCTTATTATGATTGCCAACTTTTGATTGGACACTTTATTTTAATAACGATTTTAAAAACGAGCAAATTCCATTGAATCAAACTTGTGAGGAGAGTGGTCTGGTGGGGGCATAGCCTAGGATTCTAAATGTGTGTTACGAAGCTAATATTATAAAAGCATGGTGGAATGTGATGCTATGTAGTGAGTTGCTGTGTATTAAGCCGAGGGGTTATAGCAGTCAAGATGGGAATGGCTCCTGTGGCTGTGGAGGCATTACACACAAACACCTTGAGAACATACCTGACACACCAACCATCTCAGCTGAGCACAAGTCTATTCATGCAACACAATGAGTGTTTTGGTTTGGTCGTAAACAAACAGGGAAAAATAGGAAGAACAGGGAGAGTTGAGAAAATGTGCTTCTAAGAAACAGGAGCACTGTGACAACCAGTGATCTCTGTCTCAGTCTGTCTCTGGTCATTTTCTCCCCTCTCTCTTTCACTTTCCCCTTTTCTTTGGGTATTGTCAATGGCAAATGTTGACTAGAATAGGTTGAGCTGTGTTCTTTCTTTATCCCGGGCTGCAGGAAGAGTGAGAGGAAAGAACTGAACAATGTGGATCACAAACAGACAGAGAATGATGAGGCCGATTCTACTGACAGAAACACACATTTTCTACAGTCCACAGCATTCTCTCCCTCTCCTCTTCTCTCTCTCTCACCTCCCCACCCAATGTCGTTCTCTCTCTGTCTCTCTCTGTCTCTCTCCCATTATTTCTTGAGCGCTCCTTCTCTGTCTCTCTTGGCAATCAATATTTGGACCAAAGTCAATGACAAACTACTCAATACGGTCCTCTTAACACACTAACAGAGGACCCAGTTGTAGGTATTCATGAGTACAGATCGATTTTCCCATCAAAGCAACGCCATGAGGCAATTAAAATGAGAAAATTCCCCTCCAGAAAAGTATAATTATTTGTAAAATGTCCTCCAACAAAGTGCTGGCCAGTAGCAGCAGAGGCTAAACTTCAATCTAGAGCTTGGACTGCCTGTCATCCTCAGCTCTGATAGAACAACGTGTCTGCTTTTGAAAGTCATCCAACACAAAGACATACAGAGTCTCAGAGTCTCTCCCGATGAAATCAATTTAATTTTCTCCAAAACCAAGCAATTACCCAGGCAACAACAATTTATTCAAAGTCGTCTGATGGGATTGAGCACATTCAGGGAGACGAGATGGAGAGAGATGGGGGAAGAGAAGAGAGAGAGAGATATATGTAGAAATAGAGTGAGACAGAGAGAGAGAGAGAGAGAGAGAGAGAGAGAGAGAGAGAGAGAGAGAGAGAGAGAGAGAGAGAGAGAGAGAGAGAGAGAGAGAGAGAGAGAGAGAGAGAGAGAGAGAGAGAGAGAGAGAGGGAGAGAGAGGGAGACAGTGAGAGAGAGATAGGGAGAGGGAGAGAAAGAGAGAGACAGAAACAGTATGACATAGAGAGTTATTTAATCAAGCTGTGACCTCTGATGGAGAACACTGCATGTCACTTCATTCTGGGGAAGTTTGACTTTTCTCCACTGATTGTGTGACTTCCTTGTCACCCTCATGTGTTTGCATCTCCCATCTTTTCCCTTTATTTCCTCAATTTTTTTCTGGACACATTGTCCATAACAAGACTGATTATAGACACCTAAAATGTGTCCAACGAACACACAAGTGTTTATGGGGGACACCTGTGGTTGGGGAAACCCTGATACATGCTGTTCATGTACTAGTTCCATTTCCAGTTTAAGCATTGTGGATGGTTTCCTCTGGACACCGGTGAGTAGTTGTTTGTGTGTTTTCCCAGGGAAATCTTCACATACTGGATCAATATCTCTGGGATCACTTACACCAACAAATGAGTTGGTTGCAGAGCTGTGTCGGCCTGGCTGTGCAACGATGTGGTCTGTCAGCAGTTGGCCTGATAAGCCATCTTCTGCTTCTGTCTGTTTGATTACTGAGCCTTTGCATGTTACAGTAAATGTGTTGAATACTAAAATGTCACTCAGTCGGAAAGTCATTAGAAAACCCCTCAATACTGCCAACGGCCAAATGTTATATTATTGATACAAGAGAATCAAACTCAAAGAGAGCATATTTCATCAACTTGTATTTGAAGATTGTTTGGTACTAGAATACAAATAATAGATCTATCCCGGACAGCAATACAACATTTAACAAAAACATGTCCCATGTGTCACAGTACAGTAGATCTTAATGATTTGTTATTCAACTCTGTGATTAAGACAGCAGAAAAATAAAAGGCATTATCCCTGGTTATCATGCAGTGGCTTCCAGCATGACATGGAATGGCCTTTATGGCCCTGGATGAATTAAAATCAGTCTAGTGCTGAAAAACAGATATCTTACCCCCCTCTTCTGATCATGAGTCTATAACACAGAGGAGGGTATGAAGAGAGGAGGGCTGGGGTTTGGGAACTAGGCTGTTCACAGAAACAGGGATTACGCAGTAGGGCCAGGTGGCCTCAGACACTTGAACTGCACTTTTGATGAGGAAATAAACATCCCTTTTCTTGATGTATCCTAAATCAAGCATCCTTAAGATGAAATAACCCCCCCTCCTCCCATCTCACACTACATCAGCCCCCAGTTATAAAGCTGTGGATTCCGCCTCTTCATTTTTCTCTTCCCCGTAGTTCTCTCTCGTTTTGCGCTCACTTTATCCCTCATATCCAGCATTGACTGATTAATATGGATGCATCCATAAATGAACGGTAGTCACATGATCATATTTATCTCTGGTTATCTGTCTCTGTGGATTAACATGAGAAGTGGCTCTCCAGAAAACAACACAGCTCTTGGCCATTTCGATAGTTAGGTACTATTCAGCGATGGCATTAACAACCAAATGCAGCATTTCAGCGGTATTAGACCAAAGTGTTTTGTCGGTCCCTGACCACCAATGTCAATGTCATTATCACCTCTGAATCTGCCACCGCCCAATCACATCAACCTCATCAGCGTCTACAAGTATTATTTTGACCAATCAGGTGTCTCTAGCTGCCTTCTTGGAACGAGTCCCTGACCAATCGCATCATTCTCATGGCCCACTGTAGTTGTGACTCTGTCCAATCTCATCAACTTCACAGTAATCTATGCTGACAGGCCAACAAAGCCTGGGGAAAACCAGCACAGGGGGAGGATTTTGGAAATCACCTACCTTCCAAGTTCCACACACATACTACCAAACACGCATGTGCATGAACACCAAGACTGCTGCCATTTTCATCATGCTTTCATCACCTACTACTTCAGCGCTCCCAAAGCTGTCATATCCAAGCAGGCGGCCAGAACATAATGGCTGCTGTGTTTCTTTGTAGGGACAGCCAGGGGACAGCCTGCATTTCCGGTATACTGTCATGTCACTGTCACCCTGTCACTGACCCTTTATCTGGGGTGGCATCAAAGTCTCCTTCAAGCCCTGCACCTCTCCCATGGGTCGTTCCATTTGATCAAATGGAACGACCCCCCTGCTTTCTGTCCAGTCCATTCTCCAGCATGACACCTAAGCCCAGCCTCAGTCCTGCCTCCTGAGTATTCAGTGGTGATTTTAGCATGTAAATCTCGGTGGGGCAAACTCCCCCAAAAAATGTAGACGCATGCCAACAAAGCCACAACACAACACAACACTAAACAATACATTAATTGCACTATAACGGTGACAAACGGTGAAAACACACTGTTAGGGCTTACATGAAGCTGTCCCAACAGCAGAGTCCCAACAGAAGTCCCAAAACCTTACCACTGCTACACCTGGCTATCAGCGGAGCCTTGTCTGGCAGCGAAACAGTTCATTCACCCTCATTTACTGCCTTTAAAAAAAACATAGCTGATATGGCTGACTTGCTTAAACAAATGTGGTTTATACTGACAATTGAGATGTAAGGGCTATTTGACCAAGAAGGAGAGTGATGGAGTGCTGCATCAGTTGACCTGGCCTCCACAATCACCCAACCTCGACCCAATTGAGATGGTTTGGGATGAGTTGGACCGCAGAGTGAAGGAAAAGCAGCCAACAAGTGCTCAGCATATGTGGGAACTCCTTCAAGACGGTTGGAAAAACATTCCTCATGAAGCTGGTTGAGAGAATGCCAAGAGTGTTACGGTTCGGCACTGTTGGTCCGGTTCCCGCTTGTTTCCCTTTTCCTTTTTCCCCTGTGTGTGTGTGTTGTCTGTGTCTGTCTCCCCCTGCTGTGCAGCCCAGTCAGAGGATCTAGGTCAGGGGGCGTGGCCATTCTCTCTCATGCTCCGTTACTTCCAGCTGCGGCTCATTGTCATCAATCAACCAGCAGTTATCTACCCGGGCTGGACACCTCTCCAGCGCCAGTTCGTTCCTACACTACCTGTGGTAACTTGGCCCGTACAGCAATCTCAGTCTAGTTGTTACTATCTCAGCATTATAGTTGTTTCTGCCACGTTTGTAACCTGTCTCTCCTTCGACCAGATCCCGTCTGTTCCTGCTGCCTGCCTACCTGCCATTCCCACGCCGCAACCTGCTCATCTGTTGTCTGATATCCTCGTCATCCAGCTCTCCGGACTACTGGCTCTCCCCCCCACTCAGCTCCTACCCCGGTCTGAAGCTATTCCACCCTGAACTGTTTCTCTCTGCCAATTCACGCTGAATAAACGACATCCTAATTCACCCTCTGTTGTCCGTGTGTCCGTCTCTGCACCTGAGTCCCCCACCAAGCCTAATAAAGAGTGTGCAAAGCTGTCATGAAGGCAAAGGGTGGCTACTTTGAAGAATCTCAAATATAAAATATATTTTGATTTGTTTAACACGTTTTTGGTTACTACATGATTCCATATGTGTTATTTCATAGTTTTGATGTCTTCACTGTTATTCTACAATGTAGAAAATAGTAAAAAATAAAGGAAAACCATGGAATGAGTAGGTGTGTCCAAACTTTTGACTGGTACTGTATCTCCCTGGCATATGACATAATTTATGCAGCAGCATACAATACATTTCTGGACTCACCTTGTTGTGCTGTGCTCACTTGAACAGGAAGGTGGTGTGGCGGTCATTAGTAGGCAAATTTTGACATCAAAGTCTGGCATTCTCTGGATATATAGTGCTTTCAAGACAACTGGGAACTCTGAAAAACACAGGGTTGAATCATGACATCAGTGATCTTCAGGTCAGAACTCTAGAAAGAGGCCCAAGTTCCCGAATTGGAATTCCGAGTTGGATGACTGTTCAAAACGTATTTTCCCTGTCTAAGCTAGTTTCTTTCCCAGTTCCCAGTTGTCTTGAACTCACTGAAGTCTGAGATTTCCCAGTTCTGAGTTTCCAGTTGTTTTGAACGCGGCAGAAGTCATGCTGGATTGACAGCATGGCCAATGTTGAATGTTTATCCTTTTAAGCTTGGAAAAGAGACCCTGAAACCCAGACTTGGACCACACACCCATTCCACTGAATAGCAGGCTAGGGATTGCTTTGTAATGCTTGCAGTTAGCCACTGTGTCACGCCCTGGCTCTGGGGACTCTTATATGTTGAGCCAGGGTGTTCGTTTCTATGTGTAGTGTCTATGTTTTGTTTTCTATGTGTTCTTTTCTAGATCGTGTATTTCTGTGTTGGCCGGGGTGGTTCCCAATCGGAGGCAGCTGTGTCTTGTTGTCTCTGATTGGGAACCATACTTAGGCAGCCTGTTGTGCACTTGTCATTTGTGGGATCTTGTTCCGTGTAGGTTTGTGTTTATGACCGAGGACTTCACGTTTCGTTTTGTTGTTTTGTTATTGTTAATAGTACTCAATAAAAGATGTACGCATTTCACGCTACGCCTTGGTCCGCTTCCTCTTACGACGATCGTGACAGAAGATCCCACCAAAACAGGACCAAGCAGCGTTTCCAGGAGCAAACGCCGGAGGTAACGTTGGTAGATGTCCTCCTCGGTTGGGGGAGGATAACGGAGGAGGAGGCCGTCCATTACTGGAGGGCGATGAAGGGGGAGACCCAGGCAGGAGAGGAGAAGCGGCGCCAACCGGGCCGTCGTCGGACAGGCGAGAGGCAACCCCAATAATTTTTTTGGGGGGGTGCACACGGCATGGATGACGGGGCTGCTGGAGGCAGCTACAGGGCGAGTTTGTGGATTAGGAGAGGAGGCCACCAGGTTTGGGGGGCTGGAAGGGAGGTTGGCGGAGCCTAGAGGTAGAGCAGAGCCAACTCCCCGTACTCAGGCTAGGCAGCGTGAGACTGGGCAGGTTCCGAGGTATGCGGAGCTGCGTACTGTGCCGCGAGTGGTCCGGCACAGACCTGTACGTCCAGTGCTAGCACCACGCACGTGTCGTGCTAAGGTGGGCATGCAGCCAGGACGGAGTGTGCCGGCTCAACGCTCGTGGCCTCCAGTACCCCTCCTCGGTCCCGGATATCCTGCGCCAGTGCCACGTGCTGTAGTGCCAGTACGAGTGCACAGCCCTGTACGTCCTGTGCTGATGCCTCACACAGAGTGTGTAAAAATAGGCATTCAGCCAGGGCCGGGTTGTGTCAGCTCTTCGCTCCAGACCTCCAGTCCGTCTCCACAGCCCGGTCCGCCTGTTCCTGCTCCCCGCACCAAGCCTGTGGTGCGCGTCGTCAGCCCGGTCCGGCCCGTTCCTGCTCCCCGCACCAAGCCTGTGGTGCGCGCCGCCAGCCCGGCCCGGCCTGTTCCTGCCCCTCGCACCAAGGCAGTGGTGCGGCGTCAGCCCGGTCCGGCCTGTTCCTGTCCCCGAAGCCTGTGTGCCCCTCGCCCGTTCATGCTCCCGCACAAGCCAGTGGTGCGCGTCGTCAGCGGTCCGGCCTGTTCTGCTCCCGCACCTAGCCAGTGGTGCGCGTCGTCAGCCCGGTCCGGCCTGTTCCTGCTCCCGCACCAAGCCAGTGGTGCGCGTCGTCAGCCGGTCCGGCTCGTTCCTGCTCCCGCACCAAGCCAGTGGTGCGCGTCGTCAGCCCGGTCCGGCCCGTCCCTGCTCCCCGCACCAAGCCTGTGGTGCGCGTCGTCAGTCCGGCACAGCCCGTGCCCGTTTCACCGGTGCCTGGTCAGGTACCGGTCAGCTGCTCCACACCTAAGCAATCCGCTCCACCGATGTCCAGTCCAGCTCCAGCCAGCGGGGCCAGACCAGACCAGGGGCGCTACGGGGGGGGTAGTTAGAGAGTGGTGGTCACGCCCGGAGCCGGATCCGCCTCCGAGGCGGAATGCCCACCCGGCCCCTCCCCTGTTGGGTTTAGTTGGCGGTCGCAGTCCGCGCCTTTGGGGGGGTACTGTCACGCCCTGGCTCTGGGGACTCTTATATGTTGAGCCAGGGTGTTAGTTTCTATGTGTAGTGTCTATGTTTTGTTTTCTATGTGTTCTTTTCTAGATCGTGTATTTCTGTGTTGGCCGGGGTGGTTCCCAATCGGAGGCAGCTGTGTCTTGTTGTCTCTGATTGGGAACCATACTTAGGCAGCCTGTTGTGCACTTGTCATTTGTGGGATCTTGTTCCGTGTGGTTTGTGTTTATGACCGCGGACTTCACGTTTCGTTTTGTTGTTTTGTTATTGTTAATAGTACTCAATAAAAGATGTACGCATTTCACGCTGCGCCTTGGTCCGCTTCCTCTTACGACGATCGTGACACACTGATTCCTCCCAAACCACTCATTGTTGAATTTACCATTTCCAACTTGTTGTGTAATTTCCAATGGCCGATGAGCACCGATACCTTTTATCTATAATTTCTCTATATAATTTCTCTTCATATGACAAGGATTGAAAAGGATTTGCCAGTAGATTGTCGACTTGATTCATGATGATGACTGCTAGCTTGCTAGCTAAGATTTTGAAGGTATGATGTTGACATGATCAGTCCAATCAAAGCTACGGTAGATATAACGTGATTTGACGTCATTTTATCTGTGGCCAATGACCTTGAGTCTTCTTGGATGGGCACATCTAATGTGACTCTATGGCAGCACCCAAGGGGCTTGAATTTTCGAGCTCTCCCTGTAGATTTTGCAGTGATGTAGTGTCCCCATGAGTGACAGAACACTGAGCCAATCACGGCGCAACTAGAGAACATTACCAACCCCTATGCTCCGTATTTTCCGCTGGCTGCCCCACCACCACAGAAAGCACTGAGCTATGCTCAAACACCTGCATTTTGGGCCTGTCTTACTCAAGAAGCAAAAAAGAGACCATGTTTGTATGCGGCTTTATTAACTCAATTATGTATTATTAATTTTTTTACATTTTTTGCAAATTGATATGTGACATGTATTAATGCCAAAATAACATGCAAAACAACGGGTCGCCACTGAGTGTTGATCATCAACCCCTGGAGGACCTATGTGGTCACTGAGCAGAGGGAAATGGTCAAACAGCATTTGTTTGATGCCGTTTCTGGTGGACAGCAGTATTTATGGTGTGAAAAAGTCATTAAGTTCCCATTAAGCCCATGGCCTGACTCCTTCCAGCAGACTGGGGGAGATGAGAGAGGGGAGGGATCAATGTCTTCATTCACTGTGAAAGGAGGGGATGGCCAATGTTAATAGTTTGACATTAACAATATTGCTGGTGTTATGATCAAATTAACGGGACACATAATAATCCATCAGTATTCTCAGCATGCCCAGTTTTAAGTGTGTGTGTGTGTGTTTACATGCGTGCGTGTTAGTGTGGGTGAGACACCTGCAGCGATGCCTCAGAAATCTATCACTATTGGTAATGGGTCCTGGGAGATGAGTATTCCCAGAGACGTGTGAGGCTGTGCAACCACCCATCAAGTGGCCCAATCATGGTCAGGGGTCTGACCATCTGACCTCATGGAATTGGTCCAGCTATAACCCCCTATCTTCTGAACTAAGGTGAGCAGGGGATGGCAGACATGTCTTTTGTTCTTTCCTATCTTTTTCCCCCTTTGAAGTCAGAAATGGATCCAGAGAGATATTTTCACTGCAATAGTTCATTCACACAAGTGAGTGAAAAAGCCACATTGATAGCTGTTTCCATGTGCACATGCAGGGATCCAAATATAACCTATTACAGTTTTACCAACTTTTAATTAATTCCTTCCTCCCTCCCTTCCTTCCTCACACATTCAATATAGCCGGTAAGGGTTCCATCCCAAATGGCACCCTATTCCCTAGTGCACTACTTTTGACCAGAGCTTTATGGGCTGCGGTTCAAAAGTAGTTGAATATATACGGAATAGCGTGCCATTTAAGACACATCCAAGGTGTGAGCGCCCACACCGAGGCACATCGTTACCTTCTCTTAAATCTGAGCGTTCAGCTCTCACTGGTATAGGAAGTAATGGCTGCACATAGGCAATCATCTCACCAGGGGAGCATCCACATTAAACACAGCCTTCACCAGTCACAGCTCTAGGGGGAAAGGAAAATGCTTCACACATGATCTCATTCACACTGTTAGAGTCTAGTTGATCTATCCTTTATAGTTTTTACTTCTCTTCTTTTCTTCCTCTGTTTTCATATGTCCTACATCAGGGATGTTCTTAGGGCCTCCTCTGACTGCATGTGTGGATATGGATGTGGGTATACAGACCCACGAGGCACTGTGGCCCCTCATGATGAGTTGATTTCAGATTTGTTGTGCCCCCCACCCCCATCAAAGTTGTCCCTGGTACATGTTTAATGTACTTATCTGCAGTGTGGTGATGGTCAAGTTCCTTCCTTGCTCTCGATGCTCATCTCAATCACATCTCACTTTTTCCAGTGTAGGACCCAATCTCTCATCTCCACTCCTCTGCAGTCAATTATAGCTAGTGCTAGGCTACATCCCCATGCAGACCATTTACATTTTAAATTTTTTAATGTTTTGTCATTTAGCAGACGCTCTTCTCCAGAGCGACATACAGTTAGTGAGTGCATACATTTTCATACAGACCAGGCAGGCAGGTAGCCACATGTTTATGCTAACACATCCTGGTCTCAGTGGACTAGGGCTCAGCCTCTCACATGTACTGCTGCTGCTAACTGATCCGACTGCAACAGAATCTCATTTAATGAGCCCATCGCACTCCACACATCAATAACAGGCTTGTACAGAAAAACTGCAGTCGGTGAGAATCTGTGGCATGTCGAGTTTCAAGGAAAAGTATTTAAGTCAAGTACGAGAACAGCGCAATGAACATGTCAGTGGTGCTAACAACACTGTTTCACTACTTAAAATTGGCTTATTATTGAGCGCCATCACTTCACAGTAATAAAACAGGCACGCATCCAATGATTCCGCAATTAGTTGAACAGCCACCACCAGACAGTCTAATGTATCATGTGTGTGCACTGCAGGGAAATCACGGCTGGTGACTAACCACTAAATGGGATTCACTGGGACGGGATAATGTGCTGCTCCATGTATGATGTCTGACGTGTGAACATAGAGACAAGTGTGTGAGGCAACATTAGTGTGATAAGAAGCTGTTCATGTACGCCCACCCCTGTCTCTGTCTCTGTCTATAGAGTGTGCTTGGAAGACTGAGGCTGGGCGTTACTAATAGTGTGTAACCATGTCTTCTCACGTGATTGGTAATACTGTAATGTAACGTAAACTATTCCTGGGGTACATAGAGCTGTGAGTGTATTCCTGTGTGTGAGACAGAATATGTAAGTTTGTCTATGCTTATCTCAGTCAAAGTGAGCCCTCACTTCATCAGGGACTAGCACTACAACTGTAGCTGGGAAAATCAATTTCTAAAAACAGCGTGTGAAAATGATTTGCCAACAGCCGATAAATTCAGACAGCAGACCTAGAACCTCCAGAGAGTGCCAGGCTAGTGTTCCATATTAATTTCCAATGTGGCGACTGGCCAGAGAACCAGAGAGGGCGGAGGAGACAGGGGAAGAGAAAGACAGAGTAAGATAGAGGCTGAGAGATTAGGACAGACAGATGGACGGGCGGACAGACAAACAGACGGACGGACAGACGGAAGCTGAGGGAGCACCTGGCATGTGTTCCTCAGCAGAAGAGAAGGGAATAATACCAAGTTAGTTTGAGTCCCGACAGGCATCAAGCACCTCTTCTTGTTTGAGCTAATTGCCTCCCCTCTGACTTCACTATGAGCCAACTAGCACCACTACAGCAAACAGCCTTCACAGACCGACGACAACTGAGGAGAGAACAGGGCATGAATAAGAAGCATGTCAGTGTTTTTAGTTTTTTGACATCTTTGTTACTAAAACTGCTTTGTTACTGTAGGAAAACGTTATGTCAAGACTGTAGAATATAGACCTATGATATAGAACTGAAATAAATAGGAAATTCCAAAGCCTCTCTAATTATATAACCAAAAACAGACATACTGCAATGAATCGTAACATGGGACTGTCTCGATGTCTCGCCCTGGCTCTGGGGACTCTTAAATGTTGAGCCAGGGTGTGGACTTGTTATGTTTAGTTTTCTATGGGTTTTGTTCTAGATCGTTTATTTCTATGTTGGCCAGGGTGGTTCCCAATCAGAGACAGCTGTAGCTCGTTGTCTCTGATTGGGGACCATACTTAGGCAGCCTGTGTTCCCTAGTTTATGGTGGGATCTTGTTCCGTATGGTTTTGTGTATAACCCAGGACTTCACGTATCGTTTGGTTTATTGTTTTGGTTCGTGTTGTGTAAGCACAAATAAAGAATGTACGCTTATCACGCTGCGCCTTGGTCCGCATCTGTCAACGATCGTGACAGAAGATCCCACCATCAGAGGACCAAGCAGCGTGCCAAACAGGAGAAGTTGGCGATGTCCCAGGTGGGCGAATGGTGGTCTTGGGAGGACATATTCGCGGGCAGAGGGCCATGGGCAGAAGTAAAGGCCCAGGCAGGAGAGGAGAAACGGCGCCAACCGTGGCGACGACGGACACGCGAGAGGCAACCCCAAGTAATTTTTTTTGGGGGGGCACACAGCGTGGACGACGGGGCTGCTGGAGGCAGCTACAGGGCGCATCGGCGATCTAGGAGAGGAGGCCACCAGGTTTGGGGGGCTGGAAGGGTGGTTGGCGGAGCCTAGAGGTAGAGCAGAGCCAACTCCCCGTACTCAGGCTAGGCAGCGTGAGACTGGGCAGGTTCCGGGTTATGCGGAGCCACGTACTGTGCCGCGAGTGTTCTGGCACAGTCCTGTACGTCCTGTGCTAGCACCACGCACGTGTCGTGCTAAGGTGGGCATGCAGCCAAGACGGAGTGTGCCGGCTCAACGCTCGTGGCCTCCAGTACCCCTCCTCGGTCACGGATATCCTGCACCAGTGCCACGTGCTGTAGTGCCAGTACGAGTGCACAGCCCTGTACGTCCTGTGCTGATGCCTCACACAGAGTGTGTGGAAATAGGCATTCAGCCAGGACGGGTTGTGTCAGCTCTCCGCTCCAGACCTCCAGTCTGTCTCCACAGTCCAGCCCGGCCTGTTCCTGTCCCTCGCACCAAGCCTGTGGTGCGCGTCGCCAGCCCGGTCCGGCCTGTTCCTGTCCCTCGCACCAAGCCTGTGGTGCGCTTCGCCAGCCCGGTCCGGCCTGTTCTTGTCCCTCGCACCAAACCAGTGGTGCGCGTCGTCAGCCCGGTCCGGCCCGTTCCTGCTCCCCCGCACCAAGCCTGTGGTGCGCGTCGCCAGCCCGGTCCGGCCTGTTCCTGCCTCCCGCACCAAGCCTGTGGTGCGCGTCGCCAGCCCGGTCCGGCCTGTTCCTGTCCCTCGCACCAAACCAGTGGTGCGCGCGTCGCCAGCCCGGTCCGGCCTGTTCCTGTCCCTCGCACCAAGCCAGTGGTGCGCGTCGTCAGGCCGGTCCGGCCTGTTCCTGTCCCCTCGCACCAAGCCTGTGGTGCGCGTCGCCAGGCCGGTCCTGCCTGTTCCTGTCCCTCGCACCAAGCCTGTGGTGCGCGTCGCCAGCCCGGTCCGGCCTGTTCCTGTCCCTCGCACCAAACCAGTGGTGCGCGTCGTCAGCCCGGTCCGGCCCGTTCCTGCTCCCCGCACCAAGCCTGTGGTGCGCGTCACCAGCCCGGTCCGGCCTGTTCCTGTCCCTCGCACCAAGCCTGTGGTGCACGTCATCAGCCCGGTCCGGCCTGTTCCTGTCCCTCGCACCAAGCCTGTGGTGTGCGTCGCCAGCCCGGTCCGGCCTGTTCCTGCTCCCCGCACCAAGCCAGTGGTGTGCGTCGCCAGCCCGGTCCGGCCTGTTCCTGCTCCCCGCACCAAGCCAGTGGTGCGCGTCGTCAGCCCGGTCCGGCCCGTTCCTGCTCCCCGCACCAAGCCAGTGGTGCACGTCGTCAGCCCGGTCCGGCCCGTTCCTGCTCCCCGCACCAAGCCAGTGGTGCGACGTCGCCAGCCCGGTCCGGCCCGTTCCTGCTCCCCGCACCAAGCCAGTGGTGCGCGTCGTCAGTCCGGCACGGTCCGTGCCTGTTCCACCGGTGCCTGGTCCGGCACCGGTCAGCTGCTCCACACCGGAGCCAGAGCAATCCGCTCCACTGGTGTCCAGTCCATCTCTGGCCAGCGGGGCCAGACCAGACCAGGGGCGCTACGGGGGAGTAGAGGGAGAGTGGTGGTCACGCCCGGAGCCGGATCCGCCTCCGAGGTGGAATGCCCACCCGGCCCCTCCCCTGTTGTGTTTGGTTGGCACGGTCGCAGTCCGCGCCTTTGGTGGGGGGTACTGTCACGTCCTGGCTCTGGGGACTCTTAAATGTTGAGCCAGGGTGTGGACTTGTTATGTTTAGTTTTCTATGGGTTTTGTTCTAGATCGTTTATTTATATGTTGGCCAGGGTGGTTCCCAATCAGAGACAGCTGTAGCTCATTGTCTCTGATTGGGGTCCATACTTAAGCAGCCTGTGTTCACTAGTTTATGGTGGGATCTTGTTCCGTATGGTTTTGTGTATAACCCAGGACTTCACGTATCGTTTGGTTTATTGTTTTGGTTCGTGTTGTGTAAGTACAAATAAAGAATGTACGCTTATCACGCTGCGCCTTGGTCCGCATCTGTCAACGATCGTGACACTCGACTAGATTAACATATTCTCCTTTATACAGAAACAGTAATGATTTGGTCTGATTAATATGGAAGGCCAAAGATATAGATATTTGCATGGAGACAGTATGGCCATTTCTCTGTGGTCTTAAAAAGCAGAAAATCAGTTTATGTATTTGACCTTGTGAAAGGTCACCTTACATTTTCCATTTTGGATATGTCATTTGTAGCAACAAGGCTCCAGACTGGAAGCCTTATTAAATTATCAAATCATTGTGCATTTTTCAGAAGACAAGGTCATGGCCTGGAGGAACTATACCAGTCAATTATGCAGCAATATCTATCGAATTCATTTGAACACCATTCATCTCACGGGGGGCCAGTATGAAAAAAAATACAAAAAAAACAATGTATGCACTCACTAACTGTAAGTCGCTCTGGATAAGAGCGTCTGCTAAATGACTAAAATGTAAAAATGTAAATCTCAAAAGGTCAGGGCCTGAATGGTACGGCTTTGACAGTTTACAAGTCTGGAGCAAATTATTATACAATTATTATTGTCATAGTAGTGTGTTAATAATCCAGACTGTGTGTTACCATATTCTTAAAGGGGCAATCAGCAGTTGCTACAATTAATGAGCTTTTGAACCGCAGCCCATTGCTACATACATTTTTGTACTTTTACAGTAATGATATGTAACCATTGGTTCTTGAAGAATATAACTTATAAATGCCTCATGAGCTTAGTTCAACTGTCGTACCCCATCAGAACCCAAAATATAAGCTTGTTTTACTCCAAAAATAATTGTGATATCATGGATGGTCAGTCCTTGCATCCATCTCTCTGGTTATATTTCTCCAGCCCCATCCCTCAGCTTTTAACTGAAACAGGGGAGGGGAGAACACTTTGTTATTGTTTCTACTGCTGATTGCCACTTTAATGTACTCGTGATAAAATGAACCGAGAAGAGTAACACTCTTTTTGGTTTTATAATTAGAAACTAGTCTGTAAACAGGGTACTCTATTGTTTGAAAATAAAATAATCTCTGTTGATTCTACAGCAGTACAAACATAGCCTACTGGTCAGCCCATGTCAATCAGGATGGATGCTCCACATCCAGAAGACTGACATCTGAAGCTATTGTTTGGATGGTTAGTCTGTCAGAGGGTGTGGTAAATGTAAACATGGGTGACCAAGGTTAATGTGCCTCAGTGAAGGCTTGATCCAGTCAGGTTGAGGTTCAGCTTTTGTTTTTACAGCTAATACCAATTTACAACAAGTGGAGCTGCTATATGCAAAAGGCAAGACCGTTTCCCATTCAAGACTTCAGGTCACACCTTAAGTCATCAACTGTTTTTCCTGGTGAAAGCTACTTCTAAACCTGCGTGACCAAACTGAAAAAGTAGATCAAAAGAACTGAAAGTATTTTTCCTTCTCATCAGTCACTCAGTGGAGTAAAAGTGAGTGGTGGTGGATTTACAGTCTGGCTGAGAGAAAGAAAGAAAGAAAGAAAGAAAGAAAGAAAGAAAGAAAGAAAGAAAGAAAGAAAGAAAGAAAGAAAGAAAGAAAGAAAGAAAGAAAGAAAGAAAGAAAGAAAGAAAGAAAGAGAGAGAGAGAGAGAGAGAGAGAGAGAGAGAGAGAGAGAGAGAGAGAGAGAGAGAGAGAGAGAGAGAGAGAGAGAGGGAGAGAGAGAGAAATTGTCAGAGTCCAGGAGTGAATGTGCTCTGCAAGCTGGTAATGAGACAGGCCCGACGAGTGCTAATGACCCTGACAGCTCCAGCAATTATCCTTAGATTCATTCATCATTAATAGTTTTACTGTTTACTGTTTGCAGCCATATGCATGGCTAAACGTGCTAATTAGAGAAGATGGTTCTCTTTTACTAGCACATTATTCATATATAGACTGGTGGTGACAGATAGGGGAGGAGGATCTGGAGAGGAGAAAACCCACAGTGACTTGTATTTTAACATATGGTTATGACTACTGTATGCTCCTACAGTTAAGTTACCTCACGCATGACTCTGATTACCTACTAATGACACATGACTGTGACTACCTACTAATGACACATGACGGTGACTACCTACTAATGACACATGACTGTGACTACCTACTAATGACACATGACAGTGACTACCTACTAATGACACATGACAGTGACTACCTACTAACGACACATGACTGTGACTACCTACTAACGACACATGACGGTGACTACCTACTAACGACACATGACGGTGACTACCTACTAATGACACTTGACTGTGACTACCTACTAATGACACATGACTGTGACTACCTACTAATGACACATGACTGTGACTACCTACTAATGACACATGACGGTGACTACCTACTAACGACACATGACTGTGACTACCTACTAATGACACATGACTGTGACTACCTACTAATGACACATGACTGCGACTACCTACTAATGACACATGACTGCGACTACCTACTAATGACACATGACAGTGACTACCTACTAATGACACATGACTGCGACTACCTACTAATGACACATGACAGTGACTACCTACTAATGACACATGACTGTGACTACCTACTAATGACACATGACTGTGACTACCTACTAATGACACATGACTGTGACTACCTACTAATGACACGACTGTGACTACCTACTAATGACACATGACTGTGACGTCCTACCTACTAATAACACCACTATTGTACTACAACTACCATTGCCACTACGAATACTGCTGCAAGTCTTCCCAAAAATATTTGTTTAATTTCAAAAGCTTTCAGTCTCTTTCCCTCAAATAATCTTTGTTAATCTGTGTCACTTGATTTGAATCACAGTAACTCAAGAGGGAGGAGAAAGAGAAGATAATTAGTGGATAGCAAGATGTTATCAACACAGAGAGAAGCCTTTGAGCAGCCTATGGCTGACAACACAGAGCTACCAACAAACAGACAGACACTGGAGCAGTCAGAAAAATATGGTGTTCCCAGGAAATAAAAAGGAGTTCCCAGAAACTGACACCAGCAGAGAACAAAGTCAATAACCCAGAGCTCCACAACCCAACCTGTGTCATTACTCAGATAGAGGTAGCCACTTTCTGAGAACATAGAACTCCCTTATGGACTCTGCAGGGATCATGAACACACACACACACACACACGCAACACACGTACACACACACACACAAAAATACGCACTCACAAAGACACACACACACCAGATCATACAGCTTATTGGGAATGCAAATGTACTGCAGCACGGTGGCTTCAAAGGGGTAAACTGTGTCCAGGGAAGCTGTCATCAAAGAGGTGGCCTTTGAGATCCCTGTGTCTGGCATTAACACACACACCAACTGGTGTGTGGGCAAAATGCCAATGAAAACTGTAATCATAGTGTAATTATCCTCTCCTCAGGGCCAAGGGAAAAGCAATGAAACACTGAGAATGTGCACAGGATGCCAGAGATATGTGGCACACACCTGTAGAGGGAGGGGCAGAAGGCGTGGTGGTGGTGGTGCGATGGAGAGGGAGGACAAGCCATGAGGTCTCACCTGTAGAGGGAGGGGCAGAAGCCATGGTGATGATGGTGGTGGGATGGAGAGGGAGGACAAGCCATGAGGTCTCACCTGTAGAGGGAGCGGCAGAAGTGGTGGTGGTGGGATGGAGAGGGAGGACAAGCCATGAGGTCTCACCTGTAGAGGGAGTTGCAGAAGGCATGGTGGTGGTGGTGGGATGGAGAGGGAGGACAAGCCATGAGGTCTCACCTGTAGAGGGAGGGGCAGAAGGCGTGGTGGTGGTGGTGGGATGGAGAGGGAGGACAAGCCGTGAGGTCTCACCTGTAGAGGGAGGGGCAGAAGGCGTGGTGATGGTGGTGGGATGGAGAGGGAGGACAAGCCATGAGGTCTCACCTGTAGAGGGAGTGGCAGAAGGCGTGGTGGTGGTGGTGGTGGGATGGAGAGGGAGGACAAGCCATGAGGTCTCACCTGTAGAGGGAGGGGCAGAAGGCGTGGTTGTGATTGTGGGATGGAGA
This sequence comes from Coregonus clupeaformis, assembly GCF_020615455.1. NCBI lineage: Eukaryota > Metazoa > Chordata > Actinopteri > Salmoniformes > Salmonidae > Coregonus > Coregonus clupeaformis. The sequence goes on from NW_025533959.1 coordinate 154,656, forward strand.
GGGAGGACAAGCCATGAGGTCTTGGAGAGCAAGAGCCCTCAGTAGCTAAAATAAAACATCATCTCATTGGCCAGCCTATAATAACAAACAGAACCAGATCTTTCCTGGGAGGAAGACTTCATGGTTCCTAACCACCATTCAACCTGAGCGTTTCCTGTTGTGTTTGTAGACTTGTTAACATGCCTATTGGCTTCTGATTAAAGGCAGAGAACAACATACTCATGGTGCATTGAGACTCCGCCAAAAAGGGAGGTTGGGGGGATCCAAACTGCATCGGTTTCTGGTTTGTGTAAAACAAAACAAAAGCCCTATTCAAACGTACACAGAATTATTCAGCAGTTTTTCTCTCTTTCTTAGTCACCAACTAAATTTGTCTCACTCACTCTCAATCGCTCTCTCCATCTCTCCCTTTCATGCTGAAAAAGTAACATTTCTCTGTGAGTTATTGCCTGCTTTGCCGGGGAGATATTTCAGCCTCTGATCCCATCCAGATTATATTTCAGCCAGTGCTGACGTGACACAGACAGTGTTTAAAGTAGCGTTAGAGAGAGAAAGATGGCTGAGTGTAGTTAAACACACCCACACACCAAGCTCCACACCCTGCAGTCACAGTTACAGTCTCTCCATTCTCCTGGTGTTCACACACGGAGGTCCGGGCGCTGGGGGAACAATGACGTGACACTAATGAGACAGAGGAACATTTAAGCCCTCACATATACGCTCCACATTCTGCTCCTAATTACATTTCTCTCTTTGTAATATGCAGGGATTATGTGATGAAGCAGGGGCTGTTCAATGGCATTTTGAAAAGCCTCGGGAATAACAAGTATCTCGATCTCTCGTGCTCTCTCTCACTCTCGCTCTCGCTCTCTATTTAAAACATACTAACTGCTGATGTAAAGAGTTGCTTGTGAATCTTCACGCCACGGCGCTCCCATCATCATTATCCTTAGTGTTAACTCTATCTAGCTGAATGACTTACAGCACATAGGCACATGTGTGGTCAAATGGAAAATTCCAGAAGCACACTAGAACCAATCAGAACACTGGAACTCCATGTGCAGTGACCCATATACACCTCTAAATAGTGTCTATGACCTGTGCTGTAGCTCTTCGTATGAATGCATTCTGCACATTTAATAACACAATTATGCATGACACACAACTCTGTGGAAGGCCACTTGGGGGAAAGGGGATGTTTTTGTATGGAATATGTCCTTGTACTGAGTGTATTAAATGAAGCAGATAGTTAGTCGTCATGCCTCCTGGCCTTTGACCCCGGCCTGACCCAGAGGAACTACAGATGGCTGAACATACACACAATCTTCTAACATGAGCGTATGCACGCACATACACACACAAACACACACACACACACAAACGTGGATAAGAATGCATGTCCTTGTTTCAGCTGCTGCAGTGGCAGCTATTTCCATTTGCCTGGTGGGAATGAATAAAGTGTCATTCTATTGTGTTGTGCTGTACACACAAACACAGTCAGCAGGTTGATACAAATACCACTTGAGTCACTAGGTGATGGAGGTGTCCTACTGAACCACTGATGCACTAGTGCTGTGTCTGTGTGGAAATACTAGTCCAGCACTCATCTAAACTAGAATCAGCATGTGAACTGGCCAGGGAGGGAGGGAGGGAGGGAGTGAAGGAGGGAGGGAGGGAGGGAGGGAGGGAGGGAGGGAGGGAGGGAGGGAGGGAGGGAGGGAGGGAGGGAGGGAGGGAGGGAGGGAGGGAGGGAGGGAGGGAGATCAAGGACACAGGGGAAGAGGAGAGGAGGTTTGTAATAAAATGAGATGCAGAGAGACGGGATAGTCGGGGAGCAGAAAGACAGAGGAAGAGTGAGAGAGAGAAGGCTGAGTAAAGCAGGAGTGTGCTTTCCTTTCCCTCTCTCATCCCTCTCTTTGTGACGCTCCCCTATACTCACTGTCCTCTAATTGATAGGAGGGTGGTGTGAATAACAGCAATCTGTGTGTGTGTGTATTATTCGTGTCTACTTTCACACAGCATTGCAGTAAGATGCTGTCCTTTGTTTTCTCCCAGTAACAGGTCCCCTCTCATCCACAAACACTAAAGAGGAACTTTCTGTCTCACTTTCATCTGCTTTGCATTCTTTCCATCTCTGTCTCTCTCCTCTACTCAGTCTATCAATGTATCTCCATGTCTCCCTGCCTGTATCTACCCTTTAGACTTGTCTTTCATTTTCACCACAATTGCTCTCTCTTCTCCATCTCTCCTTCTCCATCTCTCCTTCATGTCCATCTTTGCCTCTGTGTGTTTATCAGTCATCCTCTCTGTTCCTACATGTGTTCTCCTCTCCTCCATCCTGTCAGTCTGTGTCTCTGTAGTAGACATGTGGTACAGGACCTACAGCTTTATGAGCTCAGACAATGGCCTAATTCAGAGCTGTAAAGCTATGGTGATTGTGTGTGTCACCTGCGTTGGCACAGGCAGATATGGCTCGGATTATCTCGCAAACACACACATACGAACATGCACGCATGGCCGGCCACACACACACACACACACACACACACACACACACACACACACACACACACACACACTGGAATCAGTGCGACAGAGCTGCCCCCCTACCCTGCTGTGTTCTGCTCTTTGTTAGTTATTTATATTCGAGGCACAGACAGAGACGCTCACTTCAAAGCAGAGATGTTGCAGCGATCATCTCTCTCTGCTGTAAACAAACACTGATCTTTCCTTTTCTCTGTGTCGTGCTTTCTTCTGCCAAGGCCAGCTGGGGAAGATTACATTAATAGTGTGTGTGTGCATGTGTGTGTGTGTCCTATGATGTGTGTACACCCAAATCAAAGCCTATTGTTTCTTCTCTGTATGGAATATGTTGTTCGTTAGTAGGGTATGAGAATGTGATTTTGGTTACAATGATTTGTCAGCAGACACCTTCAGAAGAACCCTCTGATCTTTGGAGCCGGAGGTGACCCTGAAAACCTTCCTTATTAAAGAAGAATCTCTCATCTTCCTTCCTGTTTTTCATAAAGGCTTTTATCTGTTTTTTAAAGATTTGGCATGGTACCTCAGATCCTCAAAAAGTTCCACAGCTGCACCATTGAGAGGATCTTGACTGGCTGCATCACCGCTTGGTATGGCAACTGCTTGGCATCCGACCGCAAGGCGCTATAGAGGGTGGTGAGTACGGCCCAGTACATCACTGGGGCTGAGCTCCCTGCCATCCAGGACCTCTATACCAGGCGGTGTCAGAGGAAGGCCCTAAAAATTGTCAAAGACTCCAGCCACCCAAGTCATAGAGTGTTCTCTCTGCTATCGCACGGCAAGCGGTACCGATGCACCAAGTCTGGAACCAACAGGACCCTGAACAGCTTCTACCCCCAAGCCATAAGACTGCTAAAAGTTTGTTAAATAGTTAACCAAATAGCTTCCCAGACTATCTGCTTTGACCCTTTTTGCACTCTTTTGACTCATCACATACGGTGCTGATACTGCTTATTATCTATCCTGTTGCCTAGTCACTTTACCCCTACCTATATCTACCTCAATTACCTCGTACACCTGCACATTGACTTCGTACTGATACCCTGTGTATGTAGCCAAGTTATCGTTACTCATTGTGCATTCATTCCTTGTGTTATTATTTTTCTATTATTTCTCTATTTTTTCTCTCTCTGTATTGTTGGGAAGGGCCCGTAAGTAAGCATTTCACTATTAGTCTACACCTGTTGTTTACGAAGCATGTGAAAAATAAAATTTTATTGGATTTGATCTACCAGATATGCTGCATTCACTTATCTAATCCAGTATATCCTGACCTACAGAATAAGTGTCACGATCGTTTACGAACGAGAAGGACGAAGGCGCAGCGTGATATGCATTCATATTTATTTACGACTAAACACACGACAAAACAACAAACGAAACGTGAAGTCCAAGGTAGCATACAAACAACATACCTTACACGGAACAAGATCCCACAACCCACTAGTGCCAACAGGCTGGCTAAGTATTGTCTCCCCAATCAGAGACAACGAGCTACAGCTGCCTCTGATTGGGAACCACCCTGGCCAACATAGATCTAAACGATCTAGAAACTAAACATAGGAAACACAACATAGAAACTACATACCCTGGCTCAACATTTAAGAGTCCCCAGAGCCAGGGCGTGACAGTACCCCCCCCCCCAAAGGTGCGGACTCCGACCGCGCCCCATAAACATAACAGGGTAGGGGCCGGGTGGGCATTCCGCCCCGGAGGCGGATCCGGCTCCGGGCGTGACCACCACCTATTATCCGCCTCCCTGTTGCGCCCCTGGTCTGGTCTGGAACCGCTGACTGGAGCTGGACCCGACGACGGTGGATCGAACTACTCTGGCTCCGGAGTGGAGTCGCTGACCGGAGCTGGATCAGGCACCGGTGGAGCGGACTGCTCTGGCTCCGGAGTGGAGCCGCTGACCGGAGCTGGACTGGACCCCGGTGGAGCGGATTGCTCTGGCTCCGGAGCCGGACCAGGCACCGGTGGAACAGGCACGGGCCGTGCCGGACTGGACACACGCACCACTGGCTTGGTGCGGGGAGTAGGAACGGGCCGGACCTGGCTGATGACGCGCACCCCTGGCTTGGTGCAGGGAGCAGGAACGGGCCGGACTGGGCTGACGACGCGCACCACTGGCTTGGTGCGGGGAGCAGGAACAGGCCGGGCCGGGCTGGCGACGCGCACCACTGGCTTGGTGCGAGGGACAGGCACAGGTCGGACCGGGCTGGCGACGCGCACCACTGGCTTGGTGCGAGGGGCAGGAACAGGCCGGGCCGGGCTGGCGACGCGCACCACTGACTTGGTGCGAGGGACAGGAACAGGTTGGTCCGGGCTGACGACGCGCACCACTGGCTTGGTGCGAGGGGCAGGAACAGGCCGGGCCGGGCTGGCAACGCGCACCACTGACTTGGTGCGAGGGACAGGAACAGGCCGGACCGGGCTGGCGACGCGCACAACTGGCTTGATGCGAGGAGCAGGAACGGGCCGAACCGTACTGGGAACACACACCACTGGCTTAGTGCGGGAAGCAGGAACGGGCCGGACCGGACTGGCGACACGCACCACTTGATTGGTGCGAGGAGCGGGACTGGGTTCCTTCATTAACCCCCGCTCCTTCTGCTGCCTAACCAGCTCCTCTCGCCGTGCCTCTACACTTTCCTTCTGCTCCCTCTGAACCAATGACCCCCTAATCTGGTGGCCTCCTCTGCTAAACAGCGGAACCGCTCTATCGCGGCCTCCTGCTGCCTCGTCGTCCACGGCGTGAGCCCACCCCCTACATTTTTTGGGGGATTGTCTCTCCCCCGTGATCATGGCCTCCATCCCTCTTGCCAGACTCTCGCTCATCTCCTCCCAAGTCCATCCTCTCTCCTCGTCACACTGCTTGATCCAGGATTGGTGGGATCTTCTGTCACGATCGTTTACGAACGAGAAGGACCAAGGCGCAGCGTGATATGCATTCATATTTATTTACGGCTAAACACACGACAAAACAACAAACGAAACGTGAAGTCCAAGGTAGCATACAAACAACATACCTTACACGGAACAAGATCCCACAACCCACTAGTGCCAACAGGCTACCTAAGTATGGTCCCCAATCAGAGACAACGAGCTACAGCTGCCTCTGATTGGGAACCACCCTGGCCAACATAGATCTAAACGATCTAGAAACTAAACATAGGAAACACAACATAGAAACTACATACCCTGGCTCAACATTTAAGAGTCCCCAGAGCCAGGGCATGACAATAAGATTGTACAGGCTATATAGGTACAAGTACAGGTACGGAGACACGCACGCACACACTTAAATGTCCCTTCAAAACATTTGAACACTATCATCCGCAATGAAACAATGAGCACCCAGATATTATAAAGGTCATACAGATACAGTGGGGAGAACAAGTATTTGATACACTGCCGATTTTGCAGGTTTTCCTACTTACAAAGAATGTAGGGGTCTGTAATTTTTATCATAGGTACACTTTAACTGTGAGAGATGGAATCTAAAACAAAAATCTTAGAAAATCACATTGTATGATTTTTAAGTAATTAATTTGCATTTTATTGCATGACATAAGTATTTGCTACATCAGAAAAGCAGAACTTAATATTTAGTACAGAAACCTTTGTTTGCAATTACAGAGATCATACGTTTCCTGTAGGTCTTGACCAGGTTTGCACACACTGCAGCAGGGATTTTGGCCCACTCCTTCAGGTTTCGGGGCTGTCGCTGGGAAATACGGACTTTCAGCTCCCTCCAAAGATTTTCTATTGGGTTCAGGTCTGGAGACTGGCTAGGCCACTCCAGGACCTTGAGATGTTTCTTATGGAGCCACTCCTTAGTTGCCCTGGCTGTGTGTTTCCGGTCGTTGTCATACTGGAAGACCCAGCCACGACCCATCTTCAATGCTCTTACTGAGGGAAGGAGGTTGTTGGCCAAGATCTCACGATACATGGCCCCATCCATCCTCCCGTCAATACGGTGCAGTCGTCCTGTCCCCTTTGCAGAAAAGCATCCCCAAAGAATGATGTTTCCACCTCCATGCTTCACGGTTGGGATGGTGTTCTTGGGGTTGTACTCATCCTTCTTCTTCCTCCAAACACGGCAAGTGGAGTTTAGACCAAAAAGCTCAATTTTTGTCTCATCAGACCACATGACCTTCTCCCATTCCTCCTCTGGATCATCCAGATGGTCATTGGCAAACTTCAAACGGGCCTGGACATGCGCTGGCTTGAGCAGGGGGACCTTGCGTGCGCTGCAGGATTTTAATACATGACGGCGTAGTGTGTTACTAATGGTTTTCTTTGAGACTGTGGTCCCAGCTCTCTTCAGGTCATTGACCAGGTCCTGCCGTGTAGTACTGGGCTGATCCCTCACCTTCCTCATGATCATTGATGCCCCACGAGGTGAGATCTTGCATGGAGCCCCAGACCGAGGGCGATTGACCGTCATCTTGAACTTCTTCCATTTTCTAATAATTGCACCAACAGTTGTTGCCTTCTCACCAAGCTGCTTGCCTATTGTCCTGTAGCCCATCCCAGCCTTGTGCAGGTCTACAATTTTTCCCTGATGTCCTTACACAGCTCTCTGGTCTTGGCCATTGTGGAGAGGTTGGAGTCTGTTTGATTGAGTGTGTGGACAGGTGTCTTTTATACAGGTAACGAGTTCAAACAGGTGCAGTTAATGCAGGTAATGAGTGGAGAACAGGAGGGCTTCTTAAAGAAAAACTAACAGGTCTGTGAGAGCCGGAATTCTTACTGGTTGGTAGGTGATCAAATACTTATGTCATTCAATAAAATGCAAATTAATTACTTAAAAATCATACAATGTGATTTTCTGGATTTTTGTTTTAGGTTCCGTCTCTCACAGTTGAAGTGTACCTATGATACAAATTACAGACCTCTACATGCTTTGTAAGTAGGAAAACCTGCTAAATCGGCAGTGTATCAAATATTTGTTCTCCCCACTGTAGATGGTTGGAGTCACTGAGTTCTCATGATGAGTCATCGCTACAGTACAACTGAAAACATTATTCTCATAACCAACAACTGATGTTATGTATAATACCAAAGCACTCAAATTGTCTGAAAAGCCTGTAATCGCACTTGAAAGTAAGAGGGACCTGTAGCAGCGTTTTTGAACACAGGATATAACACAGACTAGTGATAAATGTTCCCTGAAACATCAAGCCAGTCCGATGTTGCAGTAGCTAATCGTCCTTGATAGGACGTTGTTAATGTTTTCAATGTTCCATTGTTGCTTCTATAGCACCACACAAATCTGTGACCACCGCATCTGAAACATTCACTGGTTCCATTTGAGAATTAGATGGAAACTCACACACATGCATGCCCACACACTTTAAAATATGAAGCATTTTGTGAAGCATGTTTCTACTTGACTCTAACAGACCCAACAGTGAGCACCCCAAGGCTGAAGACAGTAGTCTGCTAGCCAGAGAGTCTGACGATAATCATGTTTAGCAATCAATGAACATCTCTTGCCCTCCTGCTCACCGCCTTCATACAGACTTAAAACACACTCCAGGTGGCTGGTGTAGATTCTAATAGAGCTGACCTCAGACCTGTCAGACCAAGTCTTAGGTGGGCAAGTGTTTCAACAGAACACATTATTCATGTAGAATGGAATGCTACAGCAATTGACGTGCTGCTATGTGAAATTATGGTTGATGTCCTGTGATGTATAGTGAAGAGATGGTTTCTATGATATGGAAGGGTGCACTTCACCGCAGGGAGAAGGGTCAATGGCAAAATGGTTACAAAACAATACTGATGTATCTATCTGAGGAACGCCTGGGGGTGAGTAGGGAGTGAGTAGTGCACGCACACTAAGGGTTAGTGTCCTGCTCCATTGTGGTGTGCAACATGCCATCTGTCATCTATAGTGAACCCTGTTCAGTCTGAGGTGTGTTCTTTAGATAGTAACTCTCTCACGTGGCTGAGATAATAAAGGGTCTGAAATGAACTGCCAGGTCTGAGATAATAAGGGTCTGAAATGAACTACCAGGTCTGAAATAATAAAGGGTCTGAAATGAACTGCCAGGTCTGAAATAATAAAGGGTCTGAAATGAACTGCCAGGTCTGAGATAATAAGGGTCTGAAATGAACTACCAGGTCTGAAATAATAAAGGTCTGAAATGAACTACCAGGGCTGAGATAATAAGGGTCTGAAATGAACTACCAGGTCTGAGATAATAAGGGTCTGAAATGAACTGCCAGGTCACTGTTTGGTCTCTGTTCCCCACTGTTTGCCTTCACTCCTCCTCTCACTGATAAAGGATAATGGCTGAGAGACAACTGTATACTGAAGTGAGACTTACAGCTGTATGTGTTTAAACTGCCTCAAGAGTAAATAGACTCTTCAGAACTAGATAGAGACAGAGAGAGAGAGGGAGGGGGAGAGAAACAGAGGTCAACACAACTCTGAACAAGAGTGGGAGGTCCACACTTTACTAGCACAGAGAGGGGTAGACAAAGATATTCAAGTAGTTCAGTAGAAAGAGTCAAAGACCTCACAGAGATGGATTCATATGAACCTAGAAGTGAGTGCTACACACTGGTAAATAGATTATATGGAGGTGAATTGGCTGAATTACCTCCATATAATGTAATGCATTTTGAGCGCTACTGAATAGCATTATCTAAATCGGTGCATTAATCAATAAAACGGTTGTCTGCCTCTTTTGATATAGCACTCTGTAATCCTCTAGAATATCAGATTTAAACCACACTGTAATCAACTATAGACTGCCCAACATTATGCATTCCAATCATCCAAAGTGATCTTGATGTGTAAATGAGGTATACAGTGAATGGCCACCTGATAATCACAAGCAGCCACAACCTTGTAGACTGATAACAGAGTAGAAACATGTCATTAATGTCTGGTTAATTGCTGGAATGACACCTCTCACAGCAAAGCGGCTGTTCCATTCTACTTAAATAAACCTGTGATCTGTCAAGTTGTGGAATATAGACAGGGTTGGTTGACCACACATATGTATCCTCAGCTGACATAGAAAGTTATTCTGAATGTATATATAAACAACCTAAGATAAGGCAAATCCCCGCCTTATCTTAGCTCATTGGTCACCATAGCAACACCCACCCGTAGTATGCGTTCCAGCAGGTATATCTCACTGGTCATCCCCAAAGCCAACACCTCCTTTGGCCGCCATTCCTTCCAGTTCTCTGCTGCAAATGACTGGAACGAACTGCAAAAATCTCTGAAGCTGGAGACACTTATCTCCCTCACTAACTTTAAGCATCAGTTGTCAGAGCACCTTACCGATCACTGCACCTGTACACAGCCCATCCGTAATTAGCCCACCCAACTACCTCAACCCCATATTGTTATTTACATTGTTATTTATTTTGCTCATTTGCACCCCAGTATCTCTATTTGCACATCATCTTCTGCACATCTATCACTCCAGTGTTAATACTAAATTGTAATTATTTTGCACTATGGCCTATTTATTGCCTTACCTCCATAACTTACTACATTTGCACACACTGTATATAGATTTTCTATTGTGTTATTTACTTTACGTTTTGTTTATTCCATATGTAACTCTGTGTTGTTGTTGTTTTTATCGCACTGCTTTGCTTTATTTTGGCCAGGTCGCAGTTGTAAATGAGAACTTGTTCTCAACTGGCTTACCTGGTTAAATAAAGGTGGGAAAAAAAAGAAAAACCTGAGTTGTGTTCGTAAATAGAATACAGATTGGGTGTATGATGATGATGATGATGCAGCCTGATAGTGCCGAGTCCCTATTCATTTCTCTGCTCAGCTGGGGAGTGTGAGAACAAAGACATCAGTTTCCAGGAGACAGCAGCAGCAGCAGCATAGTCCCAGGGGTTATAGGAGACAAATCATTCCTCCCAGGAGCATTCAGACACTCCATAATGTGATGAGGTGGTGTTGAAGGAGTCAGGCGCAGGAGGGTAAATCACAGAATAACAGGCTTTAATCTGCAAAATACAGGTTTACGCAGAAATGCGTCAAACACACTCCAGGGCACAAAACAGGCGCACTGGAAAATACAAGGCACACGGGAAAATACTCCTGTCGATACAAAATACGCGAGCTCCACCGAGCTTCACTAACCTCCACAATAAACAATCACCCACACAGACAAGGAAGCAGAGGGAACACTTATACAATGACTAATGAGGGAATAAGGACCAGGTGTGTGTGATTGATGACAAGACAAATGGAGTGATGATAAATGGATCGGCAGTAGCTAGTAAGCCGGTGACGCCGAACGCCGAAACATGCCCGAACAAGGAGGGGAGGCAGCCTCGGCGGAAGTCGTGACACCTAACTTCTCCTGATTTTATCATTCCTTCGCTTTCATTATAGATCAACAGAAGCCAGGGCCTCCACTTTAAAACTCATCAGTTATAAAAAATATATCTCCACTGGGATTAATGCCTGTGTTATTGCATGAGACTGCTGTGTTTACTCAATGAATGGGCTTTGTGTGTGTGTGTTTTTTTTGTTTAATTATCCTTGTGGGGACCAGAATTCGGACAAGTGGGGACATTTTGCCGGTCTCCACGAGGAAAAATACTATTTTAGGCTTAGGGGTTAGAATCAAGGTTAGGGTTTACAGTTAGGTTTAGGGTTAGGTATAGTTTTAGGGTTAAGGTTAGTCTTAGGTTTAAGGTTAGAGTTAGGTTAAGGTTAGGGTTAGATTTAAGGTTAGGAGTTAAGGGAATATAGGATTTTGGATGGGAATCAATTATTTGGTCCCCACAAAGATAGCAATACAAAACTGTGTGTGTGTGTGTGTGTCTTACTGCCTGCCTGTAGGTGTGAGTTTGATATGCCCCCTGGGTAGCGCTCCCCCATAAACTTAAACTTTGACCATTATAGTCAGGCTTTCACATCAGATCTAATTCAGACTACGTCAAGAAGACAGACAGACAGAGTGGGAGGAAGGGGGGAGAGAGAGAGAGACAGACAGGAGAGAGAGAGAGAGAGAGAGAGAGAGAGAGAGAGAGAGAGAGAGAGAGAGAGAGAGCGAGAGAGACAGAGAGAGAAAATGTCAAAACTTAACAATGAGATTTTAAAAAATATAACTTTATTTGGCCCAAATTTAAACAAACTTCATTTCATTTTAACAGACTAGGAAGTTAAAACCATAAGTGTATGTGCATTGACCCATGAGCTGCATTGCTGAAGTAGAACATACTGTAGCTTGCCAATCAATGCCTCTGGAATAACCTCTTCAACCACTGTCTTACCCCAACAAGCCTCTTCTACATACCCTTATCAGTGCACTTTGTTTCCTCCTTATTCCTAGGATAAATTCCCCCCAGTGCATTAACCATGGCAGAGCACCATTCTCTGTATCTATTGGCACGCAGCATAGAAGGTAGTAGATCACAAACAAGACACAGGCAGAGAAAGACCCTCAAACTAAACAAATATGACTAGAACATTGGTACAAAATGAAAAAAGAGACATTTCCCTTTCCCCCTCCTGTCTCCTCTTCACCTCACAAATACCTCTCCACCTCTCCTCTCCTCCTCACCACTCTCCTGTTCTCTAGTCTTTTCTCAGGGCCATGATATGAGTGTGCTCGTTGAGAAGGACAACAATCAGGCTAGGCCATGGCCAGGATTGTTCTCTAAAGCCTCCATTACAGGCCCCAGAGCCCTCTACACAGTCTGAGCACACATACACACACACACTGATCCCTTACACACACATACACACACACCACTGATCCACACTCTGCCCCACTCCACATCCTGAATCAACAATGGATCACAGGAATAAAATAAGGAGCTACAAGGTGGATCAACTGCACAGAAAACAGCAAAAGAGAGAATTGGTTTAAGAAGAAGAGCAAGAAGGAAAGTGCAAGTGAGAGAGAGTGTGAGAGAGAGAGAGAGAGAGAGAGAGAGAGAGAGAGAGAGAGAGAGAGAGAGAGAGAGAGAGAGAGAGAGAGATAGATAGATAGATAGATAGATAGATAGATAGATAGATAGATAGATAGATAGATAGATAGATAGATAGATAGATAGATAGATAGATAGATAGATAGATAGATAGATAGATAGATAGATAGATAGATAGATAGATAGATAGATAGATAGATAGATAGATAGATAGATAGATAGATAGATAGATAGATAGATAGAGAGATAGAGAGAGAGAGAGAGAGAGAGAGAGAGAGAGAGAGAGAGAGAGAGAGAGAGAGATTAGATTCAGCAGACAGGCATACAGCGGGCGAGTGCAGTGCCAGCTGATGTTGTTTAGCACACTGCTCTGCTGCACAGTGCCTAATGGGAGCGAGAATGAGTGCCGCCAGAGCATGATTCAAAGCTTCCTGTCTGTCTGTCTGCCTGGTTCACAATGGGGCCAAACAGGGAACAACAAGACACCCAGAGAAACATTAGAGCTGCCTGCCATAGACCTGCAGCTGCTGAATGGAGGAGGAGAAAAAGAGGGGGAACGAGAGAGGAGAGGAAGGAGAATTAAGACAGAGAGAGGTGGAAGGCGAGAGCAAAAGAAAGAGAGAATTAATAAAGAAATAGGCCTATTGTTGCGGGTAAAAAATACCATGATATTCTTTGGACAGTGTGCATTTCTGGTGTTAGCTAGGTCAGTTATAAATAGTACAGGACTGTCCTATTGAGGCTGATTTCTGTAGATGTCTGTGTACTGTACAGTGGTGGTAGAGCTGCTTGGCTTTAGGGCAGCCTCTGTAAAACACACCAGACTATAGGAATGATCACACACACACACACACACACAACCACACACACACACGCACTCACACACACATACATGTGCGCACACACAAACGTGCGCAGAAACACACACGTATGCATTCTCCCCCACGCCTAAAACAGATTTCTCAGAACTGAATCTATCCTGCTCTCATCATGTTCCTTTCCATTGCTCTCTGTCTATCTCTCTCCTCACACTCTCAATGTTTTTTCTCTCCATTTCTGACACTCTCTCTGCAATGCCAGTTAAACACGCCTCTCTTTCTACATGCAGGGGGAAAAGTGGGTTGCTTAGCAACTTCACCCTGCAGACCCTCCTCTTGTCTGTCTGTGTGTTTCTTCCCTATCACAAAACTCTCCCTCTCCTCCCTCCTTCCTCCTTCCTTCCCTCTCTCCCTCTTCTCTCTACCACCCTACACAGACAAAAATATGATCTTAGAATACACAATGACTTCACCCAAAGCCATACTACTTTAAAAAGCGCTGACATCAACAAAACAGAATATTAAAGATAAAGACCATTCAAACACCCAACCCCATTGATTTCCTCTCTTTCACTCCATCCATCCATCTCTCTTTCCTCATTCTCTTTCTCCACTCTCTCTCTGGCTCAATCCTCATCTCTCTTTGTACTACAAACGGACTTCTCATCCTTCTTCATGTCATTCCATGTTATTACACAGCCCTTACAGTGCCTTCAGAAAGTATTCACACCACTTTACTTTTTCCACAATGTGTTGTGTTATAAAGTGTGATTCAAATGGATTTAATTGTCATTTTTTTGTCAACGATCTACACAAAATACTCTGTAATGTCAAAGTGGAAGAAAAAGTCTAACATTTGTAAAACAATTATGAAAAATAAAACACTAATATATCTTGATTAAATAAGTATTCAAGCAATTACAGCTATGAGTCTTTCTGGGTAAGTCTCTAAGACCTTTGCATACCTGGATTGTACAATTGTTGCACATATTTGCACATTATTGTTGCTAGACAGCCATTTTCAAGTCCTGCCGTAGACTTTCAAGCCGATTTAAGTCAAAACTGTAACTAGACAGGAACATTCAATGTCATCTTGGTAAGCAGCTCCAGCGTATATTTGGCCTTGTGTTTTACGTTATTGTCCTGCTGAAAGATGAATTTGTCTCCCAGTGTGTTGGAAAGAAAACTGAACCAGGTTTTCTTCTAGGATTTTGCCTATGCTTTATTCTGTTTCTTTTTATCATAAAAAACTCTCTAGTCGTTGCCAATGACAAGCATACCCATAACATGATGCAGCCACCACTATGCTTGAAAATATGAAGAGTGGTACTCAGTGATGTGTTGTGTTGGATTTGCCCCAAACATAACGCTTTGTATTCAGGATATAAAGTTAATTTCTTTGCCACATTTTTTGCAATTTTACTTTAGTGCTTTATTGCAAACAGGATGCATGTTTTGGAAAATTTGTATTCTGTGCAGGCTTCCTTCTTTTCACTCTGTAAATTAGGTTATTATGTTGTTAATCCATCCTCAGTTTTCTCCTTTCACAGCCATTAAACTCTGTAAATGTTTTAAAGTCACCATTGGCCTCATGGTGAAATCCCTGAGCGGTTTCCTTCCTCTCCGGCAAATGAGTTGGGAAGGATGCCTGTATCTTTGTAGTGACTGAGAGTATTGATACATCATCCAAAGTGTAATTAATAACTTCACCATGCTCAAATTGATATTCAATGTCTGCTCTTTTTTTTGTTACCCATCTACCAATAGGTGCCCTTCTTTGCGAGACATTGGAAAATCTCCCTGGTCTTTGTGGTTGAATCTGTTTGAAATTCACTGCTTGACTGAGGGACATTACAGATAATTGTGTGTGTGGGGTACAGAGATGAGGTAGTCATTCAAAAATCATGTTAAACACTATTATTGCACACAGAGTCCATGCAACTTATTATGTGACTTGTTAAGCATATTTTTACTCATGAAATTATTTAGGCTTGCCATAACAAAGGGGTTGAATACTTATTGACATTTCAGCTTTTCATTTTTAATGAATTTGTAAAAATATTTGAAAAACATAAGTCCACTTTGACATTATGGGGTATTGTGTGTAAGCCAATGACAAAAAAAACATACATTTAATCAATTTTAAATTCAGGCTGGATCGCAACAAAATGTTGAAAAGGTCAAGGGATGTGAACACTTTCTGAAGGCACTT
Organism: Coregonus clupeaformis; assembly: GCF_020615455.1. Taxonomy (NCBI): domain Eukaryota; kingdom Metazoa; phylum Chordata; class Actinopteri; order Salmoniformes; family Salmonidae; genus Coregonus; species Coregonus clupeaformis. The sequence goes on from NW_025533959.1 coordinate 170,157, forward strand.
TATATACTGTGCCCCATGTACAGCACTCATCTCTATCCACTTCTTCTCCTGCTCCATTGAAGTGTTAGTAATGCTAGCTGATTCTCAACCTTCCCTGTAATGTCTTTTGCATTTATTGGGGCTTTCTTAAAGTGATTGGATTTTCTCTGCTCCCTTTCCCTCGTTCTCTCTCCCTTTCTCTGAGGTACAGCTCTATGCCTTGGTTCATGGTTGTAAGAAGAGAGAAACATATCTTATTTTCAAGAGAAAGAAAATGCATTTCTTATACTGTAAGTCAGTCCATAGAACAATTCACACACATGGTTTGCTTCTTAAAGCACTTCCTCCTTTTTGCATCATTCCACAATCCTCTCCAAAGAAGATAATTGACAGTGGGATTTGAAGATGTCCTGATGGATACTGTAGGTTGTTTCTATATAAAGACAGAGTTTATCCTGGTTAAAAAAGAGCTTAGGGCCTTCCGACTGGCACGGCTGTCTAAGGCAATGCATCACAGTGCTAGAGGCATCCCTACAGATCTGGGTTCGATCCCGGGCTGTGTTGCAGCCGGCCGCAACCGGGAGACCCATGAGGCCGCGCACAATTGGCCCAGCGTCGTCTGGGTTAGGGGTGGGTTTGGCCGGCTGGGATGTCCTTGTCCCATTGCTCTCTAGCGACTCCTTGTGGCGGCCAGGCGCATGCACGCTGACTTCAGTCCCCAGCTGTACGGTGATTCCTCTGACAGCGCCGGAGAAGATGGCTGCCGTTTTACAGCCCTCTAACCAATTGTACTATTATGTGTGTTTTTCCGCGTTATTTGTAATTTATTTTGTACATAATGTTTCTGCCATCGTCTCTTATAACCAAAAAGAGCTTCTGGATATCAGGACAGCGATTACTCACCTCGTATTGGACGAAGATTTTTTCTTCAACGAGGCGGCCGCGAAGGATATCATACAGACACCCGACAAGGCCCAAATCCCCGTCATTCGCGTGAGGAAGAGACGGAGATATCGTGGGACGTAGATCGGGGTGCCTTGTAAGGATCCGACGGCGAGCGAGTAAACTGCCTCTTCCATCAATCCTATTAGCCAACGTTCAATCATTTGAAAATAAATTGGATGATTTAAGATTACGGTTATCCTACCAACGGGACATTAAAAACTGTAATATCTTATGTTTCACCGAGTCGTGGCTGAACGACGACATGGATAACATACAGCTAGCGGGCTATACGCTACATCGGCAGGATAGAACGGCTGACTCCGGTAAGACAAGGGGTGGCGGTCTGTGTATATTTGTAAACAACAGCTGGTGCACAAAATCAAATACTAAGGAAGTCTCGAGGTTTTGCTCGCCTGAGGTAGAGTATCTTATGATAAGCTGTAGACCACACTATTTACCAAGAGAGTTTTCATCTATATTTTTCATAGCTGTCTATTTACCACCACAAACCAATGCTGGCATTAAGATTGCACTGAATGAGTTGTACAAGGCCATAAATCAACAGGAAAACGCTCATCCAGATGCAGCGCTCCTAGTGGCCGGAGACTTTAATGCAGGGAAACTTAAATCCGTTCTACCTAATTTCTACCAGCATGTTAAATGTGCAACCAGAGGAAAAAAAACTCTAGACCACCTTTACTCCACACACAGAGACGCATACAAAGCTCTCCCTCGCCCTCCATTTGGCAAATCTGACCATAACTCTATCCTCCTGATTCCTGCTTATATGCAAAAACTAAAGCAGGAAGCACCAGTGACTCGGTTAATAAAAAAGTGGTCAGATGACGCAGATGCTAAGCTACAGGACTGTTTTGCTAGCACAGACTGGAACATGTTCCGGGATTCTTCAGACAGCATTGAGGAGTACACCACATCAGTCACTGGCTTCATCAATAACTGCATCGATGATGTCGTCCCCACAGTGACCGTACGTACATACCCCAACCAGAAGCCATGGATTACAGGAAACATCCGCACTGAGCTAAAGGGTAGAGCTGCCGCTTTCAAGGAACGGGACTCTAACCCGGACGCTTATAAGAAATCCCGCTATGCCCTCCGACGAACCATCAAACAGGCAAAGAGTCAATACAGGACTAAGATTGAATCGTACTACACTGGCTCTGACGCTCGTCGGATGTGGCAGGGCTTGAAAACTATTACAGACTACAAAGGGAAGCACAGCCGTGAGCTGCCCAGTGACACAAGCCTACCAGACGAGCTAAACCACTTCTATGCTCGCTTCAAGGCAAGCAACACTGAAGCATGCATGAGAACACCAGCTGTTCCGGATGACTATGTGATCACGCTCTCCGTAGCCGATGTGAGTAAGACTTTTAAGCAGGTCAACATTCACAAGGCCGCAGGGCCAGACGGATTACCAGGACGTGTACTCCGAGCATGTGCTGACCAACTGGCAAGTGTCTTCACTGACATTTTCAACATGTCCCTGACTGAGTCTGTAATACCAACATGTTTCAAGCAGACCACCATAGTCCCCGTGCCCAAGGACTCTAAGATAACCTGCCTAAATGACTACCGACCCGTAGCACTGACGTCTGTAGCCATGAAGTGCTTTGAAAGGCTGGTCATGGCTCACATCAACAGCATTATCCCAGAAACCCTAGACCCACTCCAATTTGCATACCGCCCCAACAGATCCACAGATGATGCAATCTCTATTGCACTCCACACTGCCCTTTCCCACCTGGACAAGAGGAACACCTACGTGAGAATGCTATTCATTGACTACAGCTCAGCATTCAACACCATAGTGCCCTCTAAGCTCATCACTAAGCTAAGGATCCTGGGACTAAACACCTCCCTCTGCAACTGGATCCTGGACTTCCTGACGGGCCGCCCCCAGGTGGTAAGGGTAGGTAACAACACATCTGCCACACTGATCCTCAACACGGGGGCCCCTCAGGTGTGCGTGCTCAGTCCCCTCCTGTACTCTCTGTTCACCCATGACTGCATGGCCAGGCACGACTCCAACACCATCATTAAATTTGCCGACGACACAACAGTGGTGGCCTGATCACCGACAACGATGAGACAGCCTATAGGGAGGAGGTCAGAGACCTGGCCGTGTGGTGCCAGGACAACAACCTCTCCCTCAACGTGACCAAGACAAAGGAGATGATTGTGGACTACAGGGAAAAAAAAATAGGACTGAGCACGCCCCCATTCTCATCGACGGGGCTGTAGTGGAACAGGTTGAGAGCTTCAAGTTCCTTGGTGTCCACATCACCAACGAACTATCATGGTCCAAACACACCAAGACAGTCGTGAAGAGGGCACGACAAAGCCTATTCCCCCTCAGGAGACTGAAAAGATTTGGCATGGGTCCTCAGATCCTCAAAAAATTCTAAAGCTGCACCATCGAGAGCATCCTGACTGGTTGCATCACCGCCTGGTATGGCAACTGCTTGGCCTCCGACCGCAAGGCACTACAGAGGGTAGTGCGTACGTCCCAGTACATCATTGGGGCCAAGCTTCCTGCCATCCAGGACCTCTATACCAGGCGGTGTCAGAGGAAGGCCCTCAAAATTGTCAAAGACTCCAGCCACCCTAGTCATAGACTGTTCTCTCTGCTACCGCACGGCAAGCGGTACCGGAGTGCCAAGTCTAGGTCCAAAAGACTTCTCAACAGCTTCTACCCCCAAGCCATAAGACTCCTGAACAGCTAATCATGGCTACCCGGACTATTTGCACTGCCCCCCACCCCATCCTTTTTACGCTGCTGCTACTCTGTTAATTATTTATGCATAGTCACTTTAACTCTACCCACATGTACATATTACCTCAACTACCTCAACTAGCCGGTGCCCCCGCACATTGACTCTGCAACGGTACCCCCCTGTATATATAGCCTCCCTACTGTTATTTTATTTTACTTCTGCTCTTTTTTTCTCAACACTTTTTTTGTTGTTGTTTTATTTTTACTTTTTTTGTTAAAAATAAATGCACTGTTGGTTAAGGGCTGTAAGTAAGCATTTCACTGTGATGTCTGCACCTGTTGTATTCGGCGCATGTGACCAATACAATTTGATTTGATTTGATTTGTCATTGGTGCGGCTGGCTACTGGGTTAAGCAAGCAGTGTATCAAGAAGCAGTGCGGCTTGGTGGGGTCGTGTTTCGGAGGACGCACGGCTTTCGACCTTCGCCTCTCCCGAGTCCATACGGGAGTTGCAGCGATAGGACAAGACTGTAACTACCAATTGGATATCACGAAATTGAGCTTAGCTGGGGGCGTGGCAGGGGCGTGGAAAGGGGCATGGCAATGCATGTGGTCAGCCCGTCAGCGCAGCAACATTTTAGAGAATATTTTAGAGGCCGCCGTCTTGGTGGTGTAGCGACATTTTTGCATTTTTAAGCCAATTTCCTGCAATTCCACAAATGTCTGCATGTAGCTGAAATAAATCGTTTCTGATTTAAAGCTACATTCCTGCAATTCTACATATTCTGCCATGGAGCTGAGAGAACATTTTGTGAGAGAGAGCGAGTGTCCACAGCCTAGTGAAAACAGTTGGAGTAATTACTATATATTCATATGCAGTTATAGCAGATATATGGGGCTGATGATTGTCCCCCAGGACAAGGCAATGGAATGTTTTCCAGCTCATTTGTAATTAGGGACCTTGTTTGGCTCTGCAATAACAGGTGATTTGGTGTGGCGTCCCCATAATGAATTCAATTATGACTGAAATTCAACCTCAGTGTCTGTCTGAGGGGACAGCCGCTGCCCACCATGTTGGTTTCCACACATACTGTACAAAAGTACATGTACAAACACAGAAATTAGGAGAAAATAAGTGAGTGTGTGTGTGTGTGTGTGTAATGATGAGCCAGTCCCATAACCGGAGGGTCAGATAACTCCGATGTCTCAGGGCTTACTCTGCTGAGTGGGACACTTAGCATTTCCCAGCTACAGTCACTCCTTTATGTCACTGTTATGTTGCCCTAGGTAACAACAAGGGCCATAGCCGCGGGAAGTAGGGGTGCTGAGGGTACTGCAGCACCCCCTGATAAATATATATATATATATATACAGTACCAGTCAAAAGTTTGGACACACCTACTCATTATAGAATAATAGTGAATACATCAAAACTATGAAATAACACATATGGAATCATGTAGTAACCAAAAAAAGTGTTAAACAAATCAAAATATATTTAATATTTGCGATTCTTCAAAGTAGCCACCCTTTGCCTTGATGACAGCTTTGCACACTCTTGGCATTCTCTCAACCAGCTTCATGAGGTAGTCACCTGGAATGGATTTCAATTAACAGTTGTGCCTTGTTAAAAGTTAATTTGTGGAATTTCTTTCCTTTTTAATGCGTTTGAGCCAATCAGTTGTGTTGTGACAAGGTAGGGGTGGTATACAGAAGATAGCCCTATTTGGTAAAATACCAAGTCCATATTATGGCAAGAACAACACAAATAAGCAAAGAGAAATGACAGTCCATCATTACTTTAAGACATGAAGGTCAGTCAATCCGGAAAATTACAAGAACTTTAAAAGTTTCTTCAAGTGCAGTACCAAAAACCATCAAGCGCTATGATGAAACTGGCTCTCATGAGGACCGCCACAGGAAAGGAAGACCCAGAGTTACCTCTGATGCAGAGGATATGTTCATTAGAGTTAACTGCACCTCAGATTGCAGCCGAAATAAATGCTTCACAGAGTTCAAGTAACAGACACATCTCAACATCAACTGTTCAGAGGAGACTGCGTGGATCAGGCCTTCATGGTCGAATTGCTGCAAAGAAACCACCACTAAAGGACACCAATAAGAAGAAGAGACTTGCTTGGGCCAAGAAACACAAGCAATGGACTTTAGACTGGTGGAAATTCTGTCTTTTGGTCTGATGAGTCCAAATTTGAGATTTTTGGTTCCAATCGTCATTTCTTTGTGAGACGCAGAGCAGGTGAACGGATGATCTTTGCCACATTTTCCTCCCTGCTGAATCCTCCCCCCCCCTCCTCTCTCTCTGTGGATGACTTCGTCAACCACTTTGAAAAGAAGGTTGACGACATCCGATCCTCGTTTGTTAAGTCTAATGACACTGCTGGTCCTACTCACACTGCCCTACCCTATGCTTTGACTTCTTTCTCCCTCTCTCTCCAGATAAAATCCTGCGACTTGTGACTGCAGGCCGCCAAACAACCTGCCCGCTTGACCCCATCCCCTCCTCTCTTCTCCAGACCATCTCCGGTGACCTTCTCCCCTACCTCACCTCGCTGATCAACTCATCCTTGACCGCTGGCCATGTCCCTTCCGTCTTCAAGAGAGCGAGAGTTGCACCCTTCTCAAAAAAAACCAACACTCGATCCCACTGATGTCAACAACTACAGACCAGTATCCCTTCTTTCTTTTCTTTCCAAAACTATTGAGCGTGCCGTCTTTAGCCAACTCTCTTGCTATCTCTCTCAGAATGACCTTCTTGATCCAAACCAGTCAGGTTTCAGGACTGGTCATTCAACTGAGACTGCTCTTCTCTGTGTCACGGAGGCTCTCCGCACTGCTAAAGCTAACTCTCTCTCCTCTGATCTTGTCCTTCTAGACCTGTCTGCTGCCTTTGATACTGTGAACCATCAGATCCTCCTCTCCACCCTCTCCGAGCTGGGCATCTCCGGCGCGGCTCACTCCTGGATTGCGTCCTACCTGACCGGTCGCTCCTACCAAGTGGCGTGGCGAGAAGCTGTCTCCGCACCACGTGCTCTCACCACTGGTGTCCCCCAGGGCTCAGTTCTAGGCCCTCTCCTATTCTCCCTATACACCAAGTCACTTGGCTCTGTCATATCCTCACATGGCCTCTCCTATCATTGCTACGCTGACGATATACAACTAATCTTCTCCTTTCCCCCTTCTGATAACCAGGTGGCGAATCGCATCTCTGCATGTCTGGCAGACATATCAGTATGGATGACGGATCACCACCTCAAGCTGAACCCTGGCAAGACGGAGCTGCTCTTACTCCCGGGGAAGGACTGCCCGTTCCATGATCTCGCCATCACGGTTGACAACTCCGTTGTGTCCTCCTCCCAGAGTGCGAAGAGCCTTGGCGTGACCCTGGACAACACCCTGTCGTTCTCCGCTAACATCAAGGCGGTGACCCGATCCTGCAGGTTCATGCTCTACAACATTCGGAGAGTACGACCCTGCCTTACACAGGAAGCGGCACAGGTCCTAATCCAGGCACTTGTCATCTCCCGTCTGGATTACTGCAACTCGCTGTTGGCTGGCCTCCCTGCCTGTGCCATTAAACCCCTACAACTCATCCAGAATGCCGCAGCCCGTCTGGTGTTCAACCTTCCCAAGTTCTCTCACGTCACCCCCCTCCTCCGCACACTCCACTGGCTTCCAGTTGAAGCTCGCATCCGTTACAAGACCATGGTGCTTGCCTATGGAGCAGTGAGGGGAACGGCACCTCCGTACCTTCGGGCTCTGATCAGTCCCTACACCCAAACGAGGGCATTGCGTTCATCCACCTCTGGCCTGCTGGCTCCCCTTCCTCTGCGGAAGCATAGTTCCCGCTCAGCCCAGTCAAAACTGTTCGCTGCTCTGGCACCCCAATGGTGGAACAAGCTCCCTCACGACGCCAGGACAGCGGAGTCACTCACCACCTTCCGGAGACATTTGAAACCCCACCTCTTTAAGGAATACCTGGGATAGGATAAAGTAATCCTTCTACCCCCCCCCCCCCCAAAAAAAAAAAAAAAAAAAGTGTAAAGTGGTTTTCCCACTGGCTATAGGGTGAATGCACCAATTTGTAAGTCGCTCTGGATAAGAGCGTCTGCTAAATGACGTAAATGTGCCCTTGAGCAAGGCACTTAACCCTAATTGCTCCTGTAAGTCGCTCTGGATAAGAGTGTCTGCTAAATGACTAAAATGTAATGTAAATGTAAATGATCTCCACATAATAATAATAATAAGATGCCATTTAGCAGACGCTTTTATCCAAAGCGACTTACAGTCATGTGCGCATACATTTTTACGTATGGGAGGTCCAGGGGATCGAACCCACTACCCTGGCGTTACAGGTGCCATGCTCTACCAATTGAGCTACAGAGGACCACATGTGTGGTTCCCACCGTGAAGCATGGAGGAGGAGGTGTGATGGTGTGGGGGTGCTTTGCTGGTGACACTGTCTGTGATTTATTTAGAATTCAAGGCACACTTACCCAGCATGGCTACCACAGCATTCTGCAGCGATACGCCATCCCATCTGGTTTGGGCTTAGTGGGATTTTGTTTTTCAACAGGACAAAGACCCAAAACACACCTCCAGGCTGTGTAAGGGCTATTTGACCAAGAAGGAGAGTGATGGCGTGCTGCATCAGATGACCTGGCCTCCACAATCACCTGACCTCAACCCAATTGAGATGGTTTGGGATGAGTTGGACCGCAGAGTGAAGGAAAAGCAGCCAACAAGTGCTTAGCATATATGGGAACTCCTTCAAGACTGTTGGAAAAGCATTCCAGGTGAAGCTGGTTGAGAGAATGCCAAGAGTGTGCAAAGCTGTCGTCAAGGCAAAGGGTGGCTACTTTGAAGAATCTCAAATATAAAATATATTTTGATTTGTTTAAAACACTTTTTTAGTTACTACATGATTCCATATGTATTATTTCCTAGTTTTGATGTCTTCACTATTATTCTACAATGTACAAAATAGTAAAAATAAAGAAAAACCTTGGAATGAGTAGGTGTGTCCAAAGTTTTGACTGGTACTGTACATTCCCACCAAATTCGTGCACTGGGCCTTTATTACTCCCATATGAGTGGACAAAAAAAGTCCTCCATGCGGAGAGAAACAGTACAGAAATCTACCAAAAAGCAATTAGTAGCCAAAAAATACAATGCCTCCTGGACAACGTTTTAGCCTTAACATTCTCATGCAGCAATGAAGGTGTAAATTTGGCAGTTTGGAGCATAAACTTTATTTTTGACAAATTAGCCTCCTTGGCTAATCTAAAGAAACATGAGAGCAAACCAAAAAGAATAGATAATGAAAAATAGTTTGATAATGATTGCAAAAATCTAATGAAGTCATTGAGAAAAATATCAAATAAAAAACACAGAGATCCAGACAACAAAAATATATGCCTTCATTATGGGGAAATACCGAAGCAATACAAACACACCCTAAGAACAAAAAAGTAATAACACATAAAAAATCAGCTGGATGTAACTGAGGTATCCATAGACTCAAACCACTTCTGGGAGAATTATAATAAATTAAACAAACCACATCATGATAAATTGGCTATCCAAAATGGTGAAATGAGAAATCACTTTGCAAACCTCTACAACAATATAACAAAGAGCCCAGAACAAAAATATATACAAGACAAATTAAAAATCCTTGAATCAGAGGTCAAAGACTATCATAATCCTGTGGATTCCCCAATTACAAAACAATAATTATTGGAAAAACTATGCAGTCTACAACCCATAAAGGCCTGTGGTGCTGATATAATATACAGACGACAAAATCAAATTAGCTATACTCAAACTCTTCAACATTATCCTCACTGCAGGTATTTTCCCCGATATTTGTAACCAAGGACTGATCACACCAATCTCTAAAAAATTTGTCAAATTTGACCTAAATAATTACAGAGGAATTTGCGTTAACAGCAACTTGGGGAAAATTCTCTGCAGTATCATAAATAGCTGACTACTTCATTTCCTTGATGAACACAACGTCCTGGGCAGACGCCAGATTGGAATTACTGCACAACAGACCACATTTATACCCTCAACACACTAATTGACAAACAAGTAAACCCCCACAAAAATAAAAATAAATCTACTCATGTTTTGTAGACTTCAAGAAAACATTTGATTCATTTTGTCTCACATGTATTTTTTATAAACTAATAGAAAGTGGTATTGGAGGGAAAACATATGATGTTATTAAATCAATGTACACTAAAAATAAATGTGCCGTTAAAATTGGCAACAAGCAAATAAATGTCTTCTCTCAGGGATGTGGAGTGAAACAGGGCTGCTCAATAAGTCCAACTGTCACGCCCTGACCTATTGAACTCTTGTTTGTTGAGTCAGGGTGTGGAAATCTATGTTATATATTCTATGTTTAGGTTCTAGTTATTCTATTTCTATGTCTGGCTGGGTATGATTCCCAATCAGAGGCAGCTGTCGCTCATTGTCTCTGATTGAGGATCATACTCAGGTACTGTAACACCCTGGCTCTGGGACTCTATATGTTGAGCCAGGGTGTGTTCTTTCTATGTGTTAGATTTCTATGTTGGCTAGAGTGACTCCCAATCAGAGGCAACGAGTGTCAGCTGGGGCTGGTTGTCTCTGATTGGGAGCCATATTTAAACTGTCTGTTTTCCCTTTGTGGTGGTGGGTTCTTGTTCCGTGTTGGTCTATGTTACCTAGGACGTTACGAGTCGTTTGTTGTTTTTGTTTACTGTCTGTGTTTATCGCTAATGATAAATAAACATGTTCGTTCATCACGCTGCGCCTTGGTCCTCCTCTCTTAACGACGATCGTGACAGAAGAACCCACCATACAAGGACCAAGCAGCGTGTCCAGGAGCAGGCAGACTGGACATGGGAGGAAGCGCCGGGAAAGGAGAGATGGAGAGGTTGGCGATGGCCCAGGTGGGCAAATCGTGGTCCTGGGAGGACATGCTCGGGGGCAAAGGGCCATGGGCTAGGATTAAGGCCCTGGCGAGAGAGGAGCAGCGGCGTCAGCAGTGTCATCGTCGGACGGACGAGAGGCAACCCCCAAAACAATTTTGGGGGGGGCACACGGCATGGGCGGCTGGGCAGCAGGAGGCTGCCACAGGGCGATTTGGAGAGGAGGCCACCGGGTTTTGGGGGCCAGAAGGCAGGTTGGTGGAGCCTGGATGGAGAGCAGAGCCAACTCCCCGTACTCAGGCATGGCAGCATGAGACTGGGCAGGTTCCGCGGTATGCGGAGCTGCGCACTGTGCCACGAGTGGTCCGGCATAGTCCGGTACGTCCTGTGCGAGCACCCCGCACGTGTTGTGCGAAGGTGGGCATGCAGCCAGGACGGAGTGTGCCGGCTCAGCGCCCGTGGCCTCAGTGCTCTCCTCGGTCCCGGATATCCTGCGCCAGTGTCACGTGCTGTTATGCCAGTACGTGTACACAGCCCTGTACGTCCTGTGCTGATGCCTCACACAGAGTGTGTGAAGGTAGGCATTCAGCCAGGACGGGTTGTGGCAGCTCTTCACTCCAGGTCTCCTATCCGTCTCCACAGCCCGGCCCGGCCTGTCCCTGCTCCACGCACCAAGCCTACGGTGTGCGTCGCCAGCCCGGTCCGGCCTGTCCCTGCTCCTCGCACCAAGCCTACGGTGTGCGTCGCCAGCCCGGTCCGGCCTGTCCCTGCTCCTCGCACCAAGCCTACGGTGTGCGTCGCCAGCCCGGTCCGGCCTGTCCCTGCTCCTCGCACCAAGCCTACGGTGTGCGTCGCCAGCCCGGTCCGGCCTGTTCCTACTCCACGCACCAAGCCAGGGGTGCGCATCGTCAGCCCGGTCCGGCCTGTCCCTGCTCCTCGCACCAAGCCTACGGTGTGCGTCGCCAGCCCGGTCCGGCCTGTTCCTACTCCACGCACCAAGCCAGGGGTGCGCATCGTCAGCCCGGTCCGGCCCGTTCCTACCCACGCACCAAGCCAGGGGTGCGAGTCGTCAGCCCGGTTCGCCCGTTTCCTACCCACGCACCAAGCCAGGGGGTGCGAGTCGTCAGCCCGGTCCGGCCCGTTCCGGCTCCACGCACCAAGCCAGGGGTGCGCGTCGTCAGTCCAGCACAACCCGTGCCTGGGTCACCGGTGCCTGGTAAGGTACCGGTCAACTGCTCCACTACGGAGCTGAAGCTAACCGCTCCTGCTACGTCCAGTTCAGCTCCAGCCAGCGGGGCCAGACCGGACCAGGGGTGCTATGGGGGGTTTATTGGAGGGTGGTGGGCAAGGCCGGAGCCAGAACCGCCGCCGAGGAGGAATGCCCACCCAGCCCTCCCCTGTTTTGCTCTGGTGGAGGCGCGGTCGCAGTCCGCCTTTAGGGGGGGGTACTGTAACACCCTGGCTCTGGGACTCTATATGTTGAGCCAGGGTGTGTTCTTTCTATGTGTTAGATTTCTATGTTGGCTAGAATGACTCCCAATCAGAGGCAACGAGTGTCAGCTGGGGCTGGTTGTCTCTGATTGGGAGCCATATTTAAACTGTCTGTTTTCCCTTTGTGGTGGTGGGTTCTTGTTCCGTGTTGGTCTATGTTACCTAGGACGTTACGAGTCGTTTGTTGTTTTTGTTTACTGTCCGTGTTTATCGCTAATGATAAATAAACATGTTCGTTCATCACGCTGCGCCTTGGTCCTCCTCTCTTAACTACGATCGTGACAGGTACCATTGCCTACTGTGTATTGTGGGATCTTGTTCCTGTTAGGCTTGTATGTGTATAGCCCTTTGGACGTCACATTAGGTTGTTTCTTGTTTTGTTGTATGTTTATTGAGGTAATAAACATGTACGCTTTTCACGCTGCAACTTGGTCCGACCCGTGCCTCAACGTTTGTGACAGAAGATCCCACCAAACGAGGACCAAGCAGCGTGGCCAGGAGCAGACATCCTAGACATGGGAGGAGATCCTGGATGGTAAGGGATCTTGGACATGGGAAGAGATCCAGGCTGGGATGGATCGCCGTCCTTGGGAACAGACAGAGGAAGCCCGGGTAGGAGAGGAGCAACGGCGACACCGACGGCGCCGGTCGAGGAGGAAGCCCGAGAAACAGCCCCAATAAAAAAAATTTGGGGGGGCTAAAGGGGTGGTCGGGGATCGAGAGAGAAGAGCCCCGACCACTGCACCCGGTGGGGTTCCAGTTGGAGTCCCTACGACCATGGGAACAGGAATGGGAACAATTTTACACTGAGGAGTCGGAGGATGACGACGACGATGAGTTTCTGTTCCCTAACTCGTGGGGGCTCCCAGAGGAGTCCTCACTGGAGGAGGATTGGGCGCGGAGAGTAAAGGGCTGGTACAGTCGTAGACCTCCAGCGCCGGTTCCCAGTCCGGAACGCCTCGTGCCTGCTTCTCGCACCAAGCCAGTGGTGCGTGCTCCCAGTCCGGTAAGGTCCATGCCTGCTCCTCGCACCAAGCCAGTGGTGCGTGTTCCCAGTCCGTTACGCCCCGTACCTGCTCCCTGCACCAGGCCAGTGGTGCGTGTTCCCAGTCCGGCACGGCCCGTACCTGCTCCTCGCACCAAACCAGTGGTGCGTGTCGCCAGCCCGGTACGCCCCGTACCTGCTCCCCGCACCAGGCCAGTAGTGCGTGTTCCCAGTCCGGCACGGCCTGTGCCTGCTCCTCGCACCAAGCCAGTGGTGCGTGTTCCCAGTCCGGTACGGCCCATGCCTGCTCCTCGCACCAGACCAGTGGTGCGTGTCCCCAGTCCGGCCCGGCCCGTTCCTGCTCCTCGCACCAGACCTGTGGTGCGTGTCTCCAGTCCGGCCCAGCCCGTTCCTGCTCCTCTCACCAGACCAGTGGTGCGTGTCCCCAGTCCGGCCCGGCCCGTTCCACCGGTGCCTGGTCCAGCTCTGGTCAGCGGCTCCACTCCGGAGCCAGAGCAATCCGCTCCACCGGTGCCTGATCCAGCTCCGGTCGTTTGCTCCACTCCAGAGCCAGAGCAGTCCGCTCCACCGGTGCGCAATCCAGCTCCGGTCAGCTGCTCCATTCCGGAGCCAGAGGAGTCCGCTCCACCGGTGCCTAGTCCAGCTCCGGTCAGTGGCTCCATTCCGGAGCCAGAGCAGTCCGCTCCACCGGGATCCAGTTCAGCTCTGGTCAGCGGCTCTACTCCGGGTCCAGACATCAGCCCCTCTCCAGGTTCGGGGTCTCCCACACCAGGGTCCAGACAGGGATCGGTGCATCGTGGGAGGACTGAGAGGGGAAGCTCCGCGTTGAGGTCCAGACCGGTCCAGGGGTACAACGCGGAGGCAGCAAAGGAGAAGACGTCACGCCCGGAGCCGGAGCCGCCACCGAAGCGGGAAGCCCACCCGGACCCTCCCCTGTCATGTCAGGTTTGTGCGGCCGGAATCCGCACCTTTGGGGGGGGTGGGGGGGGTACTGTCACGCCCTGACCTATAGAACTCTTGTTTGTTGAGTCAGGGTGTGGAAATCTGTTATATATTCTATGTTTAGGTTCTAGTTATTCTATTTCTATGTCTGGCCGGGTATGATTCCCAATCAGAGGCAGCTGTCGCTCATTGTCTCTGATTGGGGATCATACTTAGGTAGCCCATTGCCTACTGTGGGATCTTGTTCCTGTTAGGCTTGTATGTGTATAGCCCTTTGGACTTCACGTTACGTTGTTTCTTGTATGTTTACTGAGGTAATAAACATGTAAGCTTTTCACGCTGCACCTTGGTCCGACCCGTCCCTCAATGTTCGTGACACCAACACTTTTTAACATCTACATTAATGAATTGGCAAAAACATCAGAAGAATCTGCAGCACCTGGTATCCCCGTACACAACACTGAAATCAAGTGTCTGCTGTGCGAAAATTACCTGGTGCTGCTGCCTCCCACTAAGGAGGGGTTTCAGCAGCAACTTGATCATCTGAACAGGTTCTGTCAGACCTGGGTTCTGACAGTTAATCTAAAATAAATAATATGATGATATTCCAACAGAGGTCCGGAAATCAGGATCACAAATAGAAATTATATTTGGACACAGTTCTATTAGAACACACCAAAAACTACAAGTATCTAGGACTAAATATCAGCAACACAGGTAGCTTTCGCATGACTGTGAATGAGCTGAAAGACAAAGCAAGAAGAGCATTCTATACCATTAAAAGGAACATTAAAATCGAAATTCCAATTAGGATCTGCCTCAGATTTTTCCAATCAGTTATAATTAGAACCAATTGCTCTATATGGCAGCGAAGTATGGAGTCCACTCTCTAATAATGAATTGACCAAATGGGACAAACATCCAATCGAAATACTGCATGCAGAGTTTTGCAAGAGTGTATTTCAAGTGCACAGAAAAACTCCAAATTTTACAACCATCTAAAAATAATCAACCCCAAAACATTTAATCACACAACCCTACAATTTAGGTATTTCGGTATTTTATTAGGATCCCCATTAGCTGTGCGTAAGCAGCAGCTACTCTTCCTGGGGTCCACACAAAACATGAAACATGACATAATACAGAACATTAATAGACATGAACAGCTCAAGGACAGAACTACAGTACATCAATCAATTACATACATAACTACATACAATGTCAAGAGATGAAACAAGGGAAGAGTCCCCTCAGCCAGCTGGTTCTGAGGCTCAGTTCACTAACCCAAACCAACCCCCTAGAGCCTCAAGACAGCACTCAGCACAAATAAAAATATATAACCTATTGGAAAGACACCACAAAAAAAGGTAAGTAAACTTCAATGCTATTTGGCTCTAAACAGACAGTACACGGTGGCAGACTATCTGACAACTGTGACTGATAGAAAACTGAGGAAAACAGTGACTAGGTACAGACTCAGTGAGCACAGTCTGGCTATAGAGACCAGTTGTCACAGGCAAACCTGGCTGCCCAGAGAGGACAGGCTGTACTCACTCTGCCCCCAGGGAGAGCTAGAGACAGAGCTAAATGTCCTATTACACTGTGAAAAATACACAACCTAAGACAATATTTATTTTCCAAAGTTACCATTCTGTACAAAGTATTTGGAACTATAAAAGATGAACAAACTTTTTTTTATATTTATTGGGTAATAAATGTTTTGGCAGCCAAATATGTATCCTCCTGCCACAATCTGCGTCTTCCATACCATGATGACATGTGACATTTCAGTCATTTTTTTATTTACCTTTATTTCAACAGGGAAGTCATATTGAAACTAAAGTCTCTTGCAAATGAGCCCTGCACAATACAAAATGAACACATCAATAGGCAAGAATAGATTAACATAAATATTCACAATATATACATTAACATAAAAATACAGTCAATTAAAACAAACACATTCTCCATTATAAAAATCTTTTTTGGGCTGTCTGAATTGCCCTAGGGACTTCAAAGCATCAAATCGAAACATCTTTTGGAGATTATTCCAAACATACAGTAGGGTGCAAGGAAGTTAAAGGCTGATTTACCAAACTCTGTAGACACCAAATGAGTCTCCTGAGTTAACCAACCCTGTGAACGGGTTTGATAACTAGTCATGTTAAATCTTAATAGTGAAGTTAGGTCATTTTAAAGCTTGTGGAGCAGGGCTTTGTAAACAAAAAGAGTGTAATGATGTGATCTACGTGACTTCAAAAAGGTCCAGCCAACCTTTTAGCAAAGAATGCAGTGATGAGTAATAAAACTCCTGTGATAAAACAAAGGGCGCTATGAGAAACGGCATCCAGGGGTTTAAGAGTAGAGGCAGCTGCACTTTGAAATAAAGTATCACCATAATCAAGAACAGGTAGAAAGGTTGACTGCACAATCTGCTTCTTTCTGACTAGAAAGCGGCAAGATCTGTTTCTATAAAAAAATCTGAGACTGGCCTACTACTATTGCTTTCATTTAATATTATTCTCATGAATGTTGTTGTTGTAGTTGCTGTTAATGGTAATACCATTTCCACTACTACTACTACTACTACTATTATTATTGATGCCTTATTGCTGTTGGTCCCACTATTGTTGTTATATGTGTACTTTGACAATATAAGTAATTTAACTTGCCATGTTAATAAAGTCTACTGAACTGAATTTTGAGAGAGAGAGAGAGAGAGAGAGAGAGAGAGAGAGAGAGAGAGAGAGAGAGAGAGAGAGAGAGAGAGAAAGAGAGAGAGAGAGAGAGAGAGAGAAAGATACAGAGAGAGAGAGGCCATGCAGTTTGAATACCTCAGAGAGAGAGAGACAGCGTGAGGAACTCACTGGCTGGTTGGCAGACAGACAGGGTGTACATGTCTCTCAGTTGTCCCCACTGACAGAAGATTTACCACAGGGACAGGCTGAAGTTGTGTGTTTTCCCTGAAAATAAATAAAATCAAGTGCTGTACCAATGTCAGGAGAAACTCAACTCACTGTGGAACTAGATGAGATTCCTGACTGCAGTTGTCTTCTGCCTATCAGAAACAAGACCTGAAATCAAATACTACATGTACTGTACTATTTAATATGGGAATTGGAGTATTCATGTGTTCCCAGGAAGTGTTACATGTGGTTGTAGCTGGGAAGCTGAGAGAAGATCATTATCCAGAACAACCAACACCTGGGAATCCCACAGGACGCCAGCCCAGAGAGACAAGAGAGAGAGAAACAGCAAGAGAGAGAGACAGAGAGAGAGAGAGAGAGAGAGAGAGAGAGAGAGAGAGAGAGAGAGAGAGAGATTCAGCTTGCACATGGAGGGAGGTGAAAAATTGAAAAAGAGAAAGAAATAAGTGAGAAAAAGAGAGAGAGAGAAAAGGGGTGGTGGATAATTTGAGCAAGAAAAAAAGATCAAAGTGAGCAGAGATCTCAGATGAGATCATGCTGCCAGAGAGAGCATCTTAATTTACACCTCAGTGAAGACTGTACAGAGCAACAATTAACCAACCAACACCTGGGAATCCCACAGGACGTCAGCCCAGAAAGACAGGAGAGAAAGAGACAGCGAGAGAGAGAGAGAGAGAGAGAGAGAGAGAGAGAGAGAGAGAGAGAGAGAGAGAGAGAGAGAGAGGGAGACAGAGAGAGAGAGACACAGAGAGAGAGAGACAGAGCAACAGAGACAGAGAGAGCGAGAGAGAGAGACCGCAAGACAGAACTTCCACAAAGCTGTGAACGATCTGAGAGACAAGGCAAGAAGGGCTTTCTATGCCATCAAAAGGAACATAAAATTCAACATACCAATTAGGATCTGGCTAAAAATACTTGTATCAGTTATAGAACCCATTGTCCTTTATGGTTGTGAGGTCGACTCATAGAGGATTTCTTACAACAAGAGCTGAGAGAGTATTACTGCCAGTCCAGAAGAACTCTCTCTACCCGCCCCAATAGTACAGGGTTTCTCCACAGCGATGCCAGCGGGATCCCCTGGGTGCCGGAGGCCTGGAGTCAGCATCAAACAACTGTTATTAAGGCTGGAACAAATCAACTTTAATGGCACAAAGTAGAGATACAGCTTATTGCTTATTGATATATCACATCAGCTGAGAGAATATAGAGAGTTCATGTTTATTAATGACTCAGGAGCTCTATCACGGGGTGAGTGATTGAAAGATCTCAATGTGTGTGTGTGTTTGTGTGTGTGTGTGTGTGTTAGGAAAAGTGTACTTACAATGCCTGTGATATGTGGTTGTCCCCAGTGCTTGACTTGGGATGGAACAAGTGCAGGAGCTGTCTCTTTTCAAGTCGGTCCATTAGACTATGTTCACCGAAATTCACAAATGACATTATGCAATAGAGACCTCTGATTATTCACTGTTAACGGTTTATACACATTTTCCATGACTTCTCCATGACTTTTAACCTAATTTTAATTACTATTATTATTATAGCCTACATGAAAAAGTAAGCATTATTGACACTGGAAGGCTGCTGTGTCTGATCCCATATAGACCTACCACCTCCTGCCGTTGTGCCCTTGATCAAGGCACTTAACCCCCCCATGTAGAACTGCACTGTTAGTCACGTGTTGTCAACATGTGGTCAACCCTCCATCTGGAGAGCTCCTGGGTGTGCAGGCTTTTTCAACATTACAACCAAATACTTTTGTCTTTATAAAATGATTCCCTCATTCAATAAGTCAGGGATCAAATGGATAAGGTAGGCTATTTAAAAGAAAGGTATCTAACTAGACATGTTTATATATAAAGCTCAAATATTCATGTTTCGGGGAGATCTATACACAGCAAGTTATTTGTCAATTAGGCTATTCTTAGAATATTTTTTATGTTGTCGCAATTACATGGCTAATGTTTAATAGAGGGGAATCCCAGCTTTCCAAAAGTGCATAATTATTTAGGCTCTACAGTGCCGATGGAAAGCCAACAACGAAATGAATGCTTAGCTAGCTATAATTAACTAGTGAGATAACTGCTACAAGTTATGTGTTGAATTTGTGATCTAATTAGTCTGTCTGTCATTATTTTATACCTGCTGCTGAAATGTCGTGCTCTGTCTCCACGGGCAACGGCCCACTTGCACTGGCACACACGCAGCACCACAGACATGCACTGAAGGGTCATTCTGATAATGGCTGATATGTTTTTGATTTATTAATTGATCATATTTAAAAGTGTGTTTTCATTAATTACATTAACAACAATTATGAAAGTAATTTCCATGACTTTTCATGACCTTACAGGCCCTAATTTGACAACTTGGAAAAGCACATCTGTCACGTTCGTTCAATGACGGGTCAGACCAAGGCGCAGCGTGATATAAGTACATGTTTATTAACTTATAAACACCACGACAAAACAACAACCGAAACGTGAAGTCCAAGGTAGAACACACAACTAGCCTAAACACGGAACAAGATCCCACAACTCAATAGTGCCAATCGGCTGCCTAAGTATGATCCCCAATCAGAGACAACGAGCGACAGCTGCCTCTGATTGGGAACCACACCGGCCAACATAGATCTACACCTACTAGCATGCCCACATAGAAAATACTACATAACAAAGAATATACTGGAGGTCTGGAGCGGAGAGCTGGCACCACCCGTCCTGGCTGAATGCCTACTTCCGCACAGTATGTGTGAGGTATGGACTAGGCACCGGTGGAGCGGACTACTCTGACTCCGGAGTGGAGCCGCTGACCGGAGCTGGATCAGGCACCGGTGGAGCGGACTGCTCTGGCTCCGGAGTGGAGCCGCTGACCGGAGCTGGATCAGGCTCCGGTGGAGCGGACTGCTCTGGCTCCGGAGTGGAACAGCTGACCGGAACTGGATCAGGCACCGGTGGAGCGGACCGCTCTTGCTCCGGAGTGGAGCAGCTGACCGGTGCCGGACCAGGCACCGGTGGAACGGGCACGGGCCGTGCCGGACTGGACAAACGCACCACTGGTCTGGTGCGAGAAGCAGGCACGGGCCGGACCGGACTAGGAACGCGCACCACTGGCCTGGTGCGAGGGGCAGGAACGGGCCGGACCGGACTGGCGACGCGCACCACTGGCTTGGTGCGAGGAGCAGGAACAGGCCGGGCCGGACTGGAGACGCGCACCACTGGCTTGGTGCGAGGAGCAGGAACAGGCCGGGCCGAACTGGCGACGCGCACCACTGGCTTGGAGCGAGGAGCAGGAACAGGCCGGGCCGGACTGGCGACACACACCACTGGCTTGGTGCGAGGAGCAGGAACAGGCCGGGCCAGACTGGCGACGCGCACCACTGGCTTGGTGCGAGGAGCAGGAACAGGCCGGGCCGGGCTGGCGACGCGCACCACTGGCTTGGTGTGAGGAGCAGGAACAGGCCAGGCCGGACTGTGGAGGCGGACTGGAGGTCTGGAGCGGAGAGCTGGCACCACCCGTCCTGGCTGAATGCCTACTTCCACACAGTATGTGTGAGGCATGGACTAGGCACCGGTGGAGCGGACTGCTCTGACTCCGGAGTGGAGCCGCTGACCAGAGCTGGATCAGGCACCGGTGGAGCGGACTGCTCTGGCTCCGGAGTGGAGCCGCTGACCGGAGCTGGATCAGGCACCGGTGGAGCAGACTGCTCTGGCTCCGGAGTGGAACAGCTGACCGGAACTGGATCAGGCACCGGTGGAGCGGACCGCTCTGGCTCCGGAGTGGAGCAGCTGACCGGTGCCGGACCAGGCACCGGTGGAACGGGCACGGGCCATGCCGGACTGGACAAACGCACCACTGGTCTGGTGCGAGGAGCAGGCACGGGCCGGACCGGACTAGGAACGCGCACCACTGGCCTGGTGCGAGGGGCAGGAACGGGCCTGACCGGACTGGCGACGCGCACCACTGCCTTGGTGCGAGGAGCAGGAACAGGCCGGGCCGGACTGGCGACGCGCACCACTGGCTTGGTGCGAGGAGCAGGAACAGGCCGGGCCGGACTGGCGACGTGCACCACTGGCTTGGTGCGAGGAGCAGGAACAGGCCGGGCCGGACTGGTGACGCGCACCACTGGCTTGGAGGGAGGAGCAGTACAGTTCGTAGAACTGGCGCACGTTATGCGGGACCGAGGAGGCGTATTGGAGACCAGGAGCGTTGAGCCGGCACACCCCGTCCTGGCTGGATGCCCATCTTCGCACGGCACGTGCGTGGTGCAAGCACAGGATGTACAGGACTGTACCGGCGCACTGGCGACACAGTACGTAGCTCCGCATAACACAGAGCCTGCCCAGTCATACGCTTCCTCGCGTGAGTACGGGAGTTGGCTCTGCTCTGACACTAGGCTCCGCTAACCACCCCGTGTGCCCCCCCCAAAAAAAATTATTGGGGCTGCTTCTCGGGCTTCCTCCTCGACCGGCGTCCTCCGTGTTGCCGTTGCACCTCTCCTGCCTGGGCATCTACCTTAGCCCATGGTCCTCTCCCCGCAAATATCTCTTCCCATGACCACAAATTGCCCACCTGTGACATGGCTATTCGCTCCGCCTGGGCACGCTGCTTGGTCCTGGTTTGGTGGGATCTTCTGTCACGTTCGTTCAATGACGGGTCAGACCAAGGCGCAGCGTGATATACGTACATGTTTATTAACTTATAAATACCACGACAAAACAACAAACGAAACGTGAAGTCCAAGGTAGAACACACAACTAGCCTAAACACGGAACAAGATCCCACAACTCAATAGTGCCAATCGGCTGCCTAAGTATGATCCCCAATCAGAGACAACGAGCGACAGCTGCCTCTGATTGGGAACAACACCGGCCAACATAGATCTACACCTACTAGCATGCCCACATAGAAAATACTACATAACAAAGAATATACACACCCTGACTCAACATATACGAGTCCCCTGAGTCAGGGCGTAACAACATCATGCCATTCAGGCAGGCACATTTTCAATCTGGTTCAATCTCAAACAGCCTACTGTCACTCACTGATTCACAGAATAGCGGCAAATACACTTGAACAAAGCGGAATCAGGAAATGAATGCCTACATTGCTATTCAATGAAGATCCCGCCTTCATTCCGCTTTGATCAACCTTTTTTTGCCTCGGTGTGTGAATCTGGGCAAGCGATAGGCTCCTTTGTTTTTATAGAGGAGCCGGTATGCAATTCCCAGAAAATAAGAAGTGCCGGTACGTCGCTCGGGACAGCTCCGGCCCAAGTCAAGCACTGGTTGTTCCAACTAGCTATCTTACGGTGAATGCACTAACTGTAAATCGCTCTGGATTAGAACATCTGCTAAATGACTAAAATGTAACAAATGTGTGTTCATTTAGCATGAGATTGCATATTGATGGGCCTGGATCAGTCATCAGTTACACTGAGGGCTGGTGGTGTCTCAGCAACACACAGCATGCTCCAGATGGCTCCTTTAGCAGCTGATGTATGGTATGATCTCTTCTAAATCAGCCAGGAGATAGAGGGAGGGAGGGGTAGAGAGGGATGGAGGGAGGGAGAGGCGAGGAGGGAGGGAAGGAGGGGTAGGAAAGGAGAGGCGAGGAGGGCGGTAGGGAGGGAGGGAGGTGGAAAGACAGAGGTAAATAATGTATAAGGGAGACGGGGAAAACAGGGGGAACAAAGCCTGATTATGGAGTTCCTGAGCAGGCAAAGACTAGCATACAGTATGTCCCAGTCCCACAGGGAACAGCTATCAGTCTTAATCCAGGGATTGAAATGAGGAAATCAGATTGAGCCATTTTAAGGGAATAATAAAACAGACAGACCCACAGACAGACAGCTCCTGGCTCTCATATTCACAGCCTCTGTGTTATTACATTCCTGATGTCAGCTCATTTCCTCTACGACCGGGTCGGCTGCCCCCCTCCCCTCTAACCAACATACCAGGCAATCTGATAAATCACCTTTAATCTGTCACTTCCTGTCACACACAGGAAGTTAATTTACCAGAGGAAGAGAAAGAGGGGGGGATCAACGCAGGGGGAGGTGGGACAGCAACAGAGATAGACAGGCCTAAGGAGAGAAAGAAGGACTGAATAGGCCTGAGGAGGACAAGAATCTTCACAGCTAGACCAAGGATGGAAACATGCTCCTACAAAAGTGTTGAAAAGACTTCTAGCAAATATACAGAGAGAGAGAAAACACTCCCTGTGAATACTAGGGCCGGGACGATACCAGTATCCTGGCATTTTTTCCATGGCAAAAACGAAAACACGAAGCAGTCTGAACTCTTCGGTCCTCTAAAAACCTGCATGTAAAATGTGTGCTATAGCTTGGAAAATAAATCAATGTAACTCTGGATGTTTTCCTAAAGAAGTTAAATCCGCTTCATGTTTTGTTTCCTTGCCACAACACTAATGAGTATTGCAATAATGGTATCGTCCCGGCCCTAGTGAATACTAGACACAGTGATTTCAGACAGAGAGAGCCCCTCGCTGTGCCAAGCTGACGATGCTAAAATAAAAATGTCTACCTCCCTCGTCTCCAGTGGCAACGAAGCAAACAGCCTTCCTCCCCGGCGAGACACTTAGTAATATGCTGCAGGTACAACCCCACAGCTTAGGCCAAACCTCTCCTTCTCTCCATCTCGCCTCCTCTCTATCTCTCCATCTCTCCTCCTCTCTACCCATCTTCCTCTCCTCCTCTCTACCTATCTTCCTCTCCTCCTCTCTACCTCTCCTCCTCTCTACCTCTCCTCCTCTATACCTCTCCTCCTCTCTACCTCTCCTCCTCTCCACCTCTCCTTCTCCCTACCTCTCCATCTCTCCTCTCCATCTCTCCTCTCCAGCTCTCCATCTCTCATACTGTCCTCCTACCTCCATCAAATCACTGCTGGGCCTGTTGTCACACTGTACACAGTAGTGTCAGTAGTCACAGTCACCTAGTACACTCTGTACCTGGGTATAGTGGTCCTCTGTAGCTCAGTTGGTAGAGCATTGCACTTGCAACATCTGGATAGTGTCATTCAGCCATCACTCCAACTAAGTGACTGCAAAGTCATTCAGTATGTCAGCCAGTGTCAGTATTCACTTAGTCGTCATTTTAGCCTTGCGCTCTATGCATTCATTCATTCATTCAGTCAGTCATCACAGCATGCTCTCACTCCATCCTTTTATTATCCTTCTTTCCATCTCAATCTAAACTCTCCAAATCCCCAAGCAGCTGTTCACTCCAACATGTGACACACATCCACACTCCCCTGTGTCGGCACTGAGACATCACTGGAAAGCTCAGACAAAGCCATGCATACACCAATATATACATAGAGAGTAACAGGCACACAGTCAAGACTGCTAGCATAAACACACACACACACATAAACACACACACACAAACGCACACACATACTATCTAAAAAGACACAAGACATGCCTTTATGTAACTCACACACATACAGTAAAACACAGATCAGCTCTCGAGGCTATATCCCACTATAGGGGCCTACACATGTACCAACTCCTTATTATCAGTCTCTCTCAAAGCACACACAGCCTCTCATATACATTAGATAACTAGGCTTCAATAACTCACCACAGTCTTTTCACAGAGTCACTGTATCACAGTTGAGAAGCAGTCAATGTAATGAGCATCCAACCATCTGATGATGACATCCTTC
Organism: Coregonus clupeaformis; assembly: GCF_020615455.1. Taxonomy (NCBI): domain Eukaryota; kingdom Metazoa; phylum Chordata; class Actinopteri; order Salmoniformes; family Salmonidae; genus Coregonus; species Coregonus clupeaformis. The sequence continues at coordinate 194,814 of NW_025533959.1, forward strand.
TCCCCTCACAGCTCTCAGTAACCACCGACATGTTCCCCATGCCTCACAGCCTGTTCCCCTTTTCAATCACACCACTGTAAATGATTTAACATATGCTCAGTAATGTCGTAGAGAGAACTGGGAAGAAAAAAGCAGGACAAAAACAAGGAGATCATCAGCAGGGCAGTGCTTCTCTGTTAGACTGTAATGACACTGGAACTACAGGGGGCTTGGTGTTGACACTGTCAGTCCAGTTGTTTGACCACCACTACAGTCTGAATCCACACAGCACAGCAATGACTTTTCTGTCAGTGTGATGTGACATTACAAAGACTGAGTCTCAAACGGCACCTTATTCCCTTTATAGTGCACTACTTTTGACCAAGTAGTGCACTGTAAAGGGAATAGGGTGTGGTTTGGGACACCGACAGAGTCCAGGAGATCTGAGAGGGCTGTCTGGAGGGATAGTGTTTGTGCTTGATGAGGGTCAGGGATAGGTCATCTCTCAGCGCTGACCGGCTGGGCCAGTCAGAGACAACACCTCCCTAAGGATGTCACTGTGCTCTGCCGGCTGGCTGGCTGACTGGCTGGTTGACTGCTGGAGATGACATACTGAGGTTAAAGGTCAAGTACGGCAATAGGAAAGCGTGGGTCAGTGCAGTGGATCTGTCCAACAGGAGGAGGAAGAGGACGAAGAGGAACAAACAAGACAGGAGCACTGAGAGAAGGACAGAGCAATGAGTGATGTTCGAACACCTGTTACACTTACACACACACACACACACACACACACACGCACGCACGCACGCACGCACACTCAAACACACACACATACATAATATGCACACAAGATAATGAAGAACCAATTTACCCCTTATAAGTCAACATTTCCAAGAAGAGAGAGCGAGCAAGAGAGACCACAACAGATTGAAATGCATGTACATGGACCGTAGAGGAAAGTAATGATTAGATATGTGTATGAGGTGAGAGAGTGGTGAGAGCCAGGATAAGGGTTGTAGTAGAGATTGGCCTGCGGCTGGGAGATGCCTTCATCTCTCTGTGCCTGTTCATGTATCAGTGATCAGATTGAGGCCCAGAGGTCTAATAAGGATCCTAGTTAGTGAGACCGGCTGGATGTGAGGAGAGGAGAAAGATTTGGAGAGTCCAGAGGACGCTTCCCCCCACAGGCACTGCTCTAATCTCACCATTATGCAAATCATTCACATTATCTCTCCCTATTCTTTCACTTTGTTAATTTCTCATGTTCTTTTTCCTCCAGTCTTCTCTCTTTCTCCACCTACCCCTAACCTCCTCTTTCTGTCATTCTCTCTGTGTGTCGCCCCTCACGCCCGTGTTTCTGATGAATTATTGATGAATGTTGAGCTGCTGAGATTACTCCTGCCTGCTGTGGGTTTCTTTGTTGGGCTGTATGGTACTTGCATCTCTTTCTCTCCCCTTCACTCTCTTTCCTCACTCTCTCTATCTGTGTCTCTTCCCTCTCTCTGTCTCTGTCTCTCTCTCCCTCTCTCATTCCATATATAATACCAGCCAAAGTTTGGACACACCTACTCATTCGAGGGTTTTTCTTTATTTTTACTATTTTCTACATTGTAGAATAATAGTGAAGACATCAAAACTAGGAAATAACACATATGGAATCATGTAGTAACCAAAAAAGTTAAACAAATACAAATATATTTTATATTTGAGATTCTCAGTAGCCACCCTTTGCCTTGATGACAGTTTTGCACACTCTTGGCATTCCCACAACCAGCTTCACCTGGAATGCTTTTCCAACAGTCTTGAAGGAGTTCGTACATATGCTGAGCACTTGTTGGCTGCTTTTCCTTCACTCTGCCGTCCAATTCATCCCAAACCATCTCAATTGGTTTAAGGTCGAGGGATTGTGGAGGCCAGGTCATCTGATGAAGCACTCCATCACTCTCCTTCTTGGTCAAATAGACCTTACACAGCCTGGAGGTGTGTTGGGTCATTGTCCTGTTGAAAAACAAATGATAGTCCCACTAAGCCCAAACCAGATGGGATGGCGTATCACTGCAGAATGCTGTGGTAGCCATGCTGGTTAAGTGTGCCTTAACATTTTTACATTACATTTTAGTCATTTAGCAGACGCTCTTATCCAGAGCGACTTAACCAGCATGAGATTCAAGATGGCGCCGACAGAGAGGGCTGCCTCGCTTCTAGTCCTTAGGAAACTTTTTATGTATTATTTCTTACATTGTTAGCCCAGAAATTCTTAAGTGCCGGGAAGAACTATTCGATATCAGAGCAGCGTCAACTTACCAGCACAACGACCAGGAATACGACTTTCCCGAAGTGGATCCTTTGTTTGCATCACCCAGGGCATTTTAACTGATTCCAGAGGCCAACCCAAAACAACGCCGCCGGAGGAGAGGGAGCCGGAGCGGTCTCCTAGTCAGACTTAGAAGGCGCGCACACCACCCATCACTTCCGAGTATATTAATCGCTAATGTCCAGTCCCTAGACAACAAAGTGGACGAGATCAGGGCAAGGGTTGCTTTCCAGAGAGACATCAGGGATTGTAACATACTCTGTTTCACGGAAACATGGCTCTCTCGGGATATACTGTCCCCGTCCATACAGCCATCTGGGTTCTCAGTACATCGCGCCGACAGGAATAAACATCTCTCCGGGAAGAAGAGGGATGGGGGGGTATGTTTCATGACTAAAGACTCATGGTGTGATTGTAACAACATACAGGAACTCAAGTCATTTTGTTCACCTGACCTAGAATTCCTCACAATCAAATGCAGAATTCTCTTCGGTTATTGTTACAGCCGTGATATCCTCCCTCAAGCAGATACCATGACGACCCTCAAGGAACTTCACTGGACTTTATGCAAACTGGAAACCATATATCCTGAGGCTGCATTTATTATAGCTGGGGATTTTAACAAAGCAAATTTGAGAAAAAGGCTACCTAAATTCTATCAGCATATTGACTGTAGCGCTGGAAAAACGCTGGACCATTGTTACACTCATTTCCGCTATGCATACAAGGCCCTCCCCCACCCTCCTTTTGGCAAATCTGACCACGACTCCATTTTGCTCCTCCCTTCCTATAGGCAGAAACTCAAACAGGAAGCACCCATGCTTAGGACTATTCAACGCTGGTCTGACCAATCGGAATCCACGCTTCAAGATTGTTTTGATCACGTGGACTGGGATATGTTCCGGGTAGCCTCTGAGAATAATATAGACGTATACGCTGATTCTGTGAGTGGGTTTATAAGGAAGTGCATAGGAGATGTCGTACCCACTGTGACTATTAAAACCTACGCTAACCAGAAACCGTGGATAGATGGCAGCATTCGCGAAAAACTTAAAGCACGAACCACCGCATTTAACCATGGCAAGGTGACGGGGAATATGGCAGAATACAAACAGAGTGGTCATTCCCTCCGCAAGGCAACCAAGCAGGCAATATCGAGACAAAGTGGAGTCCCAATTCAATGGGTCAGACACGAGATGTATGTGGCAGGGTCTACAGACAATCAAGGACCACAACAGGAAAACTAGCTACGTCGCGGACACCGACGTCTTGCTCCCAGACAAGCTAAACAAGTTCTTTGCCCGCTTTGAGGATAACAAAGTGCCACCGACGCAGCCAGTTACCAAGGACTGTGGGCTCTCCTTCTCCGTGGCCGACGTGAGTAAGACGTTTAAACGTGTTAACCCTCGCAAGGCTGCCGGACCAGACGGCATTCCTAGCCGCGTCCTCAGAGCATGCTCAGACCAGCTGGCTGGTGTGTTTACGGACATATTCAATCTCTCCCTATCCCAGTCTGCTGTCCCCACATGCTTCAAGATGGCCACCATTGTTCCTGTACCCAAGAAAGCAAAGGTAACTGAACTAAATGACTATTGCCCTGTAGCACTCACTTCTGTCTTCATGAAGTGCTTTGAGAGGCTAGTTAAGGATCATTTCACCTCTACCTTACCTGACACCCTAGACCCACTTCAATTTGCATACCGCCCCAATAGATCCACAGACGATGCAATCTCCATCACACTGCACACTGCCCTGTCCAATCTGGACAAGAGGAATACCTATGTAAGAATACTGTTAATTCACTATAGCTCAGCATTCAACACCATAGTACCCTCCAAGCTCATCATCAAGCTTAAGGCCCTGGGTCTCAACCCCTCCCTGTGCAATTGGGTCCTGGACTTCCTGACGGGCCACCCCCCAGGTGGTGAAGGTAGGAAACAACATCTCCACTTCGCTGATCTTCAACACTGGGGCTCCACAAGGGTGTGTGCTCAGCCCCCTCCTGTACTCCCTGTTCACCCATGACTGCGTAGCCATGCACGCCTCCAACTCAATCATCAAGTTTGTAGATGACACAACAGTAGTAGGCTTGATTACCAACAACGATGAGACAGCCTACAGGGAGGAGGTGAGGGCTCTCGGAGTGGGGTGTCAGGAAAATAACCTCTCACTCAACATTAAAAAAACTAAGGAGATGATTGTGGACTTCAGGAAACAGCAGAGGGAGTACCCCCCCATCCACATCGACGGGACAGCAGTGGAGAAGGTGGACAATTTTAAGTTCCTCTGCGTACATATCACTGACAAACTGAAATGGTCCACCCACACAGACAGTGTGGTGAAGAAGGCGCAACAGCGTCTCGCCAACCTCAGGAGGCTGAAGAAATTTGGCCTGTCACCTAAAACCCTCACAAACTTTTACAGATACACAATTGAGAGCATCCTGTCGGGCTGTATCACCGCCTGGTACGGCAACTGCACCGCCCACAACTGCAGGGCTCTCCAGAGGGTGGTGCGGTCTGCACAACGCATCACCGGGGGCAAACCACCTACCCTCTAGGACACATACAGCACCCGATGTCACAGGAAGGCCAAAAAGATCATCAAGGACAACTACCACCCGAGCCACTGCCTGTTCACCCCGCTATCATCCAGAAGGTGAGGACAGTACAGGTGCATCAAAGCTGGGACCGAGGGACTGAAAAACAGCTTCTATCTCAAGGCCATCAGACTGTTAAACAGCCATCACTAGCACAGAGAGGCTGCTGCCTACATACAGACTTGAAAATCACTGACCACTTTAACATTTACATTTACATTTTAGTCATTTAGCAGACGCTCTTATCCAGAGCGACTTACAGGAGCAATTAGGGTTAAGTGCCTTGCTCAAGGGCACATTTACGTCATTTAGCAGACGCTCTAGTCCAGAGCGACTCACAAATTGATGCATTCACCCTATAGCCAGTGGGATAACCATTTTACAAATTTTTTTTGGGGGGTAGAAGGATTACTTTATCCTATCCCAGAGGTGGGGTTTCAAATGTCTCCGGAAGGTGGTGAGCGACTCCGCTGTGTGTGAGGGGGGGGTGGGGGGGTGGGGGGGGATGGAACACTAGTCACTTTAATAATGCCACTTTAATGTTTACATATCTTGCATTACCCATCTCATATGTATTTACCGTATTCTATACTATCTTTTGCACTACGCAACTCTGATAATGACATTGCTCATCTATATATTTATATATTCTTATTCCATTCCATTACTTAGATTTGTGTGTATTAGGTTTTTGTTGTGGAACTGTTAGATATTACTTACTAGATATTGCATTTACGTCATTTAGCAGACGCTCTTATCCAGAGGTGCATTCACCTTATAGCCAGTGGGATAACCACTTTACCATATTTTTTTTTTTTTTTTTTTGGGGTGGGTGGGGTAAGGGGGGGTAGAAGGATTACTTTATCCTATCCCAGGTATTCCTTAAAGAGGTAGGGTTTCAAGTGTCTCCGGAAGGTGGTGAGTGACTCCGCTGTCCTGGTGTCGTGAGGGAGCTTGTTCCACCATTGGGGTGCCAGAGCAGCGAACAGTTTTGACTGGGCTGAGCGGGAACTGTGCTTCCGCAGAGGTAGAGGGGCCAGCAGGCCAGAGGTGGATGAACGCAATGCCCTCGTTTGGGTGTAGGGACTGATCAGAGCCTGAAGGTACGGAGGTGCCGTTCCCCTCACAGCTCCGTAGGCAAGCACCATGGTCTTGTAGCAGATGCGAGCTTCAACTGGAAGCCAGTGGAGTGTGCGGAGGAGCGGGGTGACGTGAGAGAACTTGGGAAGGTTGAACACCAGACGGGCTGCAGCATTCTGGATGAGTTGTAGGGGTTTAATGGCACAGGCAGGGAGCCCAGCCAACAGCGAGTTGCAGTAATCCAGACGGGAGATGACAAGTGCCTGGATTTGGACCTGTGCCGCTTCCTGTGTAAGACAGGGTCGTACTCTCCGAATGTTGTAGAGCATGAACCTACATGATCGGGTCACCGCCTTGATGTTAGCGGAGAACGACAGGGTGTTGTCCAGGGTCACGCCAAGGCTCTTCGCACTCTGGGAGGAGGACACAACAGAGTTGTCAACCGTGATGGCGAGATCATGGAACGGGCAGTCCTTCCCCGGGAGGAAGAGCAGCTCCGTCTTGCCGAGGTTCAGCTTGAGGTGGTGATCCGTCATCCACACTGATATGTCTGCCAGACATGCAGAGATGCGATTCGCCACCTGGTTATCAGAAGGGGGAAAGGAGAAGATTAGTTGTGTGTCGTCTGCGTAGCAATGATAGGAGAGGCCATGTGAGGATATGACAGAGCCAAGTGACTTGGTGTATAGCGAGAATAGGAGAGGGCCTAGAACTGAGCCCTGGGGGACACCAGTGGTGAGAGTACGTGGTGCGGAGACAGATTCTCGCCACGCCACTTGGTAGGAGCGACCGGTCAGGTAGGATGCAATCCAAGAGTGAGCCGCGCCGGAGATGCCCAGCTCGGAGAGGGTGGAGAGGAGGATCTGATGGTTCACAGTATCAAAGGCAGCAGACAGGTCTAGAAGGACAAGAGCAGAGGAGAGAGAGTTAGCTTTAGCAGTGCGGAGAGCCTCTGTGACACAGAGAAGAGCAGTCTCAGTTGAATGACCAGTCTTGAAACCTGACTGGTTTGGTCAAGAAGGTCATTCTGAGAGAGATAGCAAGAGAGTTGGCTAAAGACGGCACGCTCAAGAGTTTTGGAGAGAAAATAAAGAAGGGATACTGGTCTGTAGTTGTTGACATCAGAGGGATCGAGTGTTGGTTTTTTGAGAAGAGGTGCAACTCTCGCTCTCTTGAAGACGGAAGGGACATAGCCAGCGATCAAGGATGAGTTGATGAGCCAGGTGAGGTAAGGGAGAAGGTCACCGAAGATGGTCTGGAGAAGAGAGGAGGGGATAGGGTCAAGCGGGAAGGTTGTTGGGCGGCCGGATGTCACAAGTCGCAAGATTTTTTCTGGAGAGAGAGGGGAGAAAGAAGTCAAAGCATAGGCCTTGTCTCAGGATTGTAAGTTGGTGGTTGAGGATATCCCTCTAGTGGTGCGGGGGCTGTGCTTTGGCAGAGTGGGTGGGGTTATATCCTTCCTGTTTGGCCCTGTCCGGGGGTTTCTTCGGATGGGGCCACAGTGTCTCCGGACCGCTCCTGTCTCAGCCTCCAGTATTTATGCTGCAGTAGTTTATGTGTCGGGGGGCTGGGGTTAGTTGGTTATACCTGGAGTACTTCTCCTGTCTTATCCAGTGTCCTGTGTGAATTTAAGTATGCTCTCTCTAATTCTCTCGTTCTCTCTTTCTCTCTGAGAACCTGAGCCCTAGGACCATACGTCAGGACTACCGGGCATGCTGACACCTTGCTGTCCCCAGTCCGCCTGGCCTTGCTGCTATTCCAGTTTCAACTGTTCTGCCTGCGGTTACGAAACCCCTACCTGTCCCAGACCTGCTGTTTTCAACTCTTAATGATCGGCTATGAAAAGCCAACTGAGAGACCTGAGCCCTAGGACCATACGTCGGGACTACCGGCCGTGGTGACTCCTTGCTGTCCCCAGTCCGCCTGGCCTTGCTGCTATTCCAGTTTCAACTGTTCTGCCTGCGGTTATGGAACCCCTACCTGTCCCAGACCTGCTGTTTTCAACTCTTAATGATCGGCTATGAAAAGCCAACTGAGATTTATTCCTGATTATTATTTGACCATGCTTGTCACTTATGAACATTTTTGAACATCTTGGCATGGTTCTGTTATAATCTCCACCCGGCACAGCCAGAAGAGGACTGGCCACCCCTCATAGCCTGGTTCCTCTCTAGGTTTCTTCCTAGGTTTTGGCCTTTCTAGGGAGTTTTTCCTAGCCACCGTGCTTCTACACCTGCATTACTAGCTGTTTGGGGTTTTAGGCTGGGTTTCTGTACAGCACTTCGAGATATTAGCTGATGTACGAAGGGCTATATAAAATAAAATTGATTGATTGATTGATAGGGTAGGGCAGTGTGAGCAGGACCAACAGTGTCATTTGACTTAACAAACGAGGATCGAATGTCGTCAACCTTCTTTTCAAAATGGTTGACAAAGTCATCCACAGAGAGGGAGGGGGGGGAGGGGGAGGAGGATTCAGCAGGGAGGAGAAGGTGGCAAAGAGCTTCCTATGGTTAGAGGCAGATGCTTGGAATTTAGAGTGGTAGAAAGTGGCTTTAGCAGCAGAAACAGATGAAGAAAATGTAGAGAGGAGGGAGTGAAAAGATGCCAGGTCCGCAGGGAGTCTAGTTTTCCTCCATTTCCGCTCGGCTGCCCAGAGCCCTGATCTGTGAGCTCGCAATGAGTCATCAAGCCACGGAGCAGGAGGGGAGGACCGAGCCGGCCGGGAGGATAGGGGACATAGAGAGTCAAAGGATGCAGAAAGGGAGGAGAGGATGGTTGAGGAGGCAGAATCAGGAGATTGGAGGGAGAAAGATTGAGCAGAGGGAAGAGATGATAGGATGGAAGAGGAGAGAGTAGCGGGAGAGAGAGAGCGAAGGTTGCGACGGCACATTACCATCTGAGTAGGGGCAGAGTGAGTAGTGTTGGAGGAGAGTGAGAGAGAAAAGGATACAAAGTAGTGGTCGGAGACATGGAGGGGAGTTGCAGTGAGATTAGTAGAAGAACAGCATCTAGTAAAGATGAGGTCAAGCGTATTGCCTGTCTTGTGAGTAGGGGGGGACGGTGAGAGGGTGAGGTCAAAAGAGGAGAGGAGTGGAAATAAGGAGGCAGAGAGAAATGAGTCAAAGGTAGACGTAGGGAGGTTGAAGTCACCCAGAACTGTGAGGGGTGAGCCATCCTCAGGATAGGAACTTATCAAGGTGTCAAGCTCATTGATGAACTCTCCAAGGGAACCTGGAGGGCGATAAATGACAAGGATGTTAAGCTTGAATGGGCTAGTGACTGTGACAGCATGGAATTCAAATGAGGAGATAGACAGATGGGTCAGGGGAAAAAGAGAGAATGTCCACTTGGGAGAGATGAGGATTCCTGTGCCACCACCCCGCTGACCAGATGCTCTCGGGGTATGCGAGAACACATGGTCAGACGAGGAGAGAGCAGTAGGAGTAGCAGTGTTTTCAGTGATAATCCATGTTTCCGTCAGCACCAAGAAGTCGAGGGACTGGAGGGTAGCATAGGCTGAGATGAACTCTGCCTTGTTGGCAGCAGAACGGCAGTTCCAGAGGCTGCCTGAGACCTGGCACTCCACATGGGTGGTGCGTGCAGGGACCACCAGGTTAGAGAGGCAGCAGCCACGCGGTGTGAGGCGTTTGTATAGCCTGTGCGGAGAGGAGAGAACAGGGATAGACAGAGGCATAGTTGACAGGCTACAGAAAATGGCTACAATAATGCAAAGGAGATCGGAATGAAATGAACTAAACATCTGGGAAAGGAAAGAGCGGGGCCTCCCTCACCACAACCCCCAAATATAACTCTCCCAACTTCCACCTCAGAAACTATAATTGTTGTAAACTACAGCGGTCAATGTTTTCTAGGAATAGACTAACTTAGTTTATTCAGCTAGCTAACTTGGTACAGTATTCTTCCATGAAAATCGTCCAGGGCACCTAGTCATATGACGCCACAGCCAACTAGCATGCCGGACTCCAACAACACGGTTTAGCACCAATACTCGGCCACAACAAACCACCAGTGTGTCAACACGCCAAGCAGATAATTTGTGTCTGTGTCTAACGTTGTGGGTTAGTCCCGACAGCTTGAGCGAGTCCGTCATCAACTTATTCAGCCAGTTAGTTAGCTAGAATAGTTAGCATACTAGCTAGCCATTGCTTTCAGACAAAGAAGAAACCCCTCCTCCCACGGCACGAACACACAGAGAGAGCCAAGCTAACGTTAACTAGTCACCATGTCCGAATTCCCTTGAACGACTCTGGCTACCAGTATGTAAAAACAAAACACAAATGTAGGTTATAACTTACCCCTAGCAGCTACTGTTAGCTAGCCAAGTGCAAAGCTAGCCACTGAATTGACTCAGCCAGTTCGCGTCTGTTCGCTAGGTCGTTCCAGCTATTGTTTACTAGTAGCTATCCAGGTAGCAACAAGCTAGCTAAATTTCAAGCACAGTAGCCACTTACTACCTAACGTTAACGCTTCAGACAATGAGGTTAGAAAAACAGTTGAATGGTAGGCATTATTGTATGTAATTATTGTAGGCAGCTAGCTGGCATAATTACAGGTACTCTCAGGCGTGAAACAACTATCCACAGTTGCTAATAGTTACCAGTAGCTACCCGCTAGCTAGTCCAGGTAGTAGGTTAGCTAGCTTCGTGCTTCACCGGGCTCAGCTGAATACAATACTAACCTACAATAATTACATACAACAACCCACGATAACTACCTACAATACCTAACTACAATCTAAATACATAGTTTAAGCTTTACTTGACAAAGCCCAAACTATGTATATAAGCCATATAAGCCAAGCTTACCTCCCGCCAGAGAGAGACACAACCTCACCCGACGACGACTCATTGCTGCATATATTGTTGCACTGTTGGAACTAGAAGCACAAGCATTTTGCTACACTCGCAATAACATCTGCTAACCATGTGTATGTGACCAATACATTTTATTTTATTTTATTTGAATTCGAAATATATCACAGACAGTGTCACCAGCAAAGCATCCCCACGCCATAACACCTCCTCCTCCATGCTTTACGGTGGGAACTACACATGCGGAGATCATCCGTTCAAAGACACGGCGGTTGGTAACAAAAATCTCAAATTTGGACTCCAGACCAAAGGACACATTTCCACCGGTCTAATGTCCATTGCTCGTGTTTCTTGGCCCACGAAGGTTTCTTCTTCTTATTGGTGTCCTTTAGTGGTGGTTTCTTTGCAGCAATTCGACCATGAAGGCCTGATTCACACAGTCCCCTCTGAACAGTTGATGTTGAGATGTGTCTGTGACTTGAACTCTGTGAAGCATTTATTTTGGCTGCAATCTGAGGTGCAGTTAACTCTAATGAACATATCCTTTGCATCAGAGGTAACTCTGGGTCTTCCTTTCCTGTGGTGGTCCTCATGAGAGCCAGTTTCATCATAGCGCTTGATGGTTTTTGTGACTGCACTTGAAGAAACTTTCAAAGTTCTTGAAATGTTCCGTATTGACTGACCTTCATGTCTTAAAGTAATGATGGACTGTCATTTCTCTTTGCTTATTTGAGCTGTTCTTGCCATAATATGGACTTGGTCTTTTACCAAATAGGGCTATCTTCTGTATACACCCACTACCTTGTCACAACACAACTGATTGGCTCAAACTCATTAAGAAGGAAAGAAATTCCACAAATTAACTTTTAAGAAAGCACACATGTTAATTGAAATGCATTCTAGGTGACTACCTCATGAAGCTGATTGAGAGAATGCCAAGAGTGTGCAAAGCTGTCATCAAAGGCAAAGGGTGGCTATTTGAAGAATCTCAAATATAAAATATATTTTGATTTGTTTAACACTTTTTTGGTTACTACATGATTCCATATGTGTTATTTCATAGTTTTGATGTCTTCACTATTATTCTACAATCTAGAAAATAGTAAAAATAAAGAAAAACCCTTGAAACTTTTGAGCGGTAGTGTATATATTTATAAACTGGGTGGTTCGATCCCTGAATGCTGATTGGCTGACAGCTGTGGTATATCAGACTGTATACCAAGGATATGAAAAAACATGTATTTTTACTGCTATAATTACGTTGATAACCAGTTTATAATAGCAATAAGGCACCTCAGGGGTTTGTGGTATATGGGCCATATACCACACCCCCTCGGGCCTAATTGCTTAAATATATCTCTCCTTTCGCTCTCTCTCTCTCTCCCTACATCTTTGTCGCTCTCGCTCTCTCTTTCTCCCTCTGTGGCTAATCAGCTCTGCTGGTGTGTCACAGCCTGCGATTTCAATCAGTGGGAGCTTGTTTAGGACAGGCACTGCATCCTGAGGGACACAAACACGCTAATACCGTACACACACACAGCATTACAAAGGCACATTACACATGCATACAAACAAACACACACACAAATACACACTTGTGCACAGCACACATAGCTACACATGTCCCTCTGGATCTGCATGTCCATCGTCTGATATGATGACTGCAGGGGGAAAACACATTATGGGTTGTGACTGACATCAAATGGCAGAGCAGTGTGTATGAGAGGTCACACAGTAGGAATCAGTGTGTATGAGAGGTCACACAGTAGGAATCAGTGTGTATGAGAGGTCACAGTAGGAATCAGTTTGTATGAGAGGTCACAGTAGGAGTCAGTGTGTATGAGAGGTCACAGTAGGAGTCAGTGTGTATGAGAGGTCACAGTTGGAGTCAGTGTGTATGAGAGGTCACAGTAGGAGTCAGTGTGTATGAGAGGTCACAGTAGGAGTCAGTGTATATGAGAGGTCACAGTTGGAGTCAGTGTGTATGAGAGGTCACAGTAGGAGTCAGTGTGTGTATGTAAGAGTAGATGGTGTGCATCAGACTATCCGTATTCCCATAGTGTGGAGACGAAAAAAAAGCTAACTAACATTCATTAAGAATTTGAGAATGAAAGATTTCCTACAGTTCAGTGGGGTAAGGAGCAGAGTCTGAACACGGCTGACTGAGTAGTCATAAAAACTCTAGTTATCCTCTCTGTCAGCCAAACTGTCTGACAGCTCATCACAACACACTGGCCCAATGAAGAGGACAGAACACAGCTGATTAAACTCTAAGACCTGAAATGGTGGCCACAACCTTGGAAGATCCCTCATTATCTCCACTGTTATACAGCACCGCCTTCTCAGGTAGACAGATCTCTCTCCCTCTCCAGCTGTCTCTCTATCTCTATGTGTAGACTATACTAGGTTCCACTTTGGCCTCGCCTGATGAACGGTGGTTGGATAAACGGTGGTTGAATAAACAGTGGTTGGATAAACGGTGGTTGGATAAACAGTGGTTGGATAAACGGTGGTTGGATAAACAGTGGTTGGATAAACGGTGGTTGGATAAACAGTGGTTGGATAAACGGTGGTTGGATAAACAGTGGTTGGATAAACGGTGGTTGGATAAACAGTGGTTGGATAAACGGTGGTTGGATAAACAGTGGTTGGATAAATGGTGGTTGGATAAACAGTGGTTGGATAAACGGTGGTTGGATAAACAGTGGTTGGATAAACAGTGTTTGGATAAACGGTGGTTGGATAAACAGTGGTTGGATAAACGGTGGTTGTAAAGCTCAAAGTCAGTCACTGTGAAAGCAGAATGTAAGTGCCACTCAGTATTGATTACAATGTTTTATGACACACCCCAGCTCCACAATTAGACTGGTCATAACTCAGTCAGAATGCACTGGAAGTGTACTTAAACATTTCAGCCATTCAGTATAAATACATTTCAGTTCTTGAAAAATCTATTTAGAATTTCTAGGTTTAAGTGAATATCCTGTAAAATTTGAATATATTTCCTGACCTGTCGTAACTATAGTGTTTGACTGTGATTGTGACTTACCATACAAGTACAGAGTGAGCGAGAGAGAGAGCGAGAGCGAGAGAGAGAGAGAGAGAGAGAGAGAGAGAGAGAGAGAGAGAGAGAGAGAGAGAGAGAGAGAGAGAGAGAGAGAGAGAGAGAGAGAGAGTGTGTGTAAACAGCAGCAGGTGGGTAAACAGCATGAACCAGACTGTGTGGATTTGATTTGATCTGTTGATTTGAGGCATTATTGTCATTATTAGGTGAATTAGAGAGACTCATATCTTGTGTTTGCTTGTGTGGCTTTACCATTAAGCTGATTAGAAGGAAAGCTTTTAGAAACACATTGAGTCATGACAATAAAGCTCTCTGGATTAGGGAGGGAATCCAAACACTGCTGTTCTGCTCTGGTTCCTTCCTGCTGGGGGAGAGAGACACTATAAAGTACTTAAGTAAAAATACTTTAAAGTACTACTTAAGTAGATTTTTGGAGTGTCTGTACTTTACTTTACTATTTAAATTTTTGACAACTTTTACTTCACTACATTCCTAAAGAAAATAATGTACATTTTCCATGACACCCAAAAGTACTTTGAATGCTTAGCAGGACAGGAAAATGGTCATATTCATGCAATTATCAAGAGCAGCATATAAGATATTTTTCAAGCCACCATTTATTTAAAGCAAGATCTTAACTCCAGTGATTCTCAAAGGGCTTACTTAGAAGATTCACTTTCCCCTTACTGAGAAAGGTGAGCAAGAGAGATGGGAAGATAGAGGAGCGAGGGAAGGTGAGGGAAATTAAGTGAGATAAGAGCTAGCCTCAGCTCTTGGAAGGTACTCTCATTGTTTTTCCAATTTATTGTACATTTACCTACACTCATTCATATTTCATATTAGTTTTTTTTTAAATCAACTCCCGCCCTCGCCAGAACCCTGGGCACAAGCAGCTTATTCCCAAGCTCATAATCAGGTACCAGAGCCAGCTCACATATACACATAGAATTACTCACTCCATCACTGGCTAGCTCCCATATTCAGCTCTCTCTGTTTCGCTCTCAGACTCATAGTCAGGTGGACCTGGCAGCCCAGTCCATTTTAGTATCACAATCCAATTCAGAAAAGTGGCCCGTTTAACTGCTGTTTCATGGAGTTCTTTCCAGTGAGTGGTGGGGGGACCACCAGATCAATGGCACTGCTGCTCACCTTTGCCCTGCAGTAGCCCCCCCCCCCATACCCCAGCCTGGCAGCATGCCCAGGGACTAGCTTGACCCCCCAGGACTGGAACACCTGGGATTGAGAGAGAGGTGGTCAAACACACAACCTAATGTTCAGTAAGACGACTGAGCACAAAACCACCAGAAGCCAAAGGGATCAGACAAAGACTCACTGAACCAAAAGTCAACATGCCAAAAATGATCCGGTCTATCTGATAAAGTCCCAAGTTATCCCTGTACACAGCCTGGCACAGAAAACTAAGGGACGGCACAAACAGTGGCACACAAACTGCTGAACCAAATGATCTAATCCAAAACAAAGATTGCCAGGTTTAGACTATCTGTCTAGACCAGGTCCACACAGAAGCACGCACATGTTCTCTCCTGGTTTCGTCTCTCTCCCCCTGTCCTCATTAGTAGGCAGGACCCCTGTTCTAGTTTGCACACTCCACTGTTCTGACTAAATTAGAAAATTAATGAGTTGGGGTGAGCTAAAGGGAACAGCACAAAATTCAGCGTCTCCCCCCCACCTCTTCACACCGTCCACCCCCTGTATCACTCTCTCACCTCTCCCCTCTGTCTCCATCTCTTTCCTCCCTGGTTAATTTCACCCTGCTGCCAGGCTGAGGCTTTAGGAGGCTTGACCTGTTCCTCCTCCATCTCTGTCTCTGTGTCTGGGTTTAGGCTTCAGAGTAACACTGGATAAAGAGAGAGGCATGGAACTGAAAACAAGAGCTTATAAGACAATAAGAAAATACATCTAGTTTCATCCTGCTGCTACAGTGTCTTCACAACAAGAAAGAACAAACATGTAGCCTAGCCTACACACAAACACAAACACCTTCACACACCCACACAGATATGAACGTGATTAAGTGACACACACAAACACTTCAACTGTTTCAGTAAAAAGCTGAAGGATGGGGCTGGAGAAATGTAACCACTCTCAAATTCATAGATATAGCTATGGATGCAAGGACTGAATATCCATGATATCAAAATTACAGTTTTAACCATGTTTTAAGGCTATACAGTGTTTGATTTCAATGATATTGTTTACAAACAATGGAGTAAAACAAGCGTATATTTTTGGGATCTGATGGGGTAAGACCATGAATTGCTGTTGCTATGTAATGGCCAATGAGAGGCTTTGAAGCCACCGGTCAGCTTCAAAGCCTCCTGAGTGGCGCAGTGGTCTAAGGCACTGCATCGCAGTGCTAGCTGTGCCACTAGAGATCCTGGTTCGAATCCAGGCTCTGTTGTAGCCGGCTGTGACTGGGAGACCCGTGGGGCGGCGCACAATTGGCCCAGGGGAGGGAATGGAATGGCCGGCAGGGATGTAGCTCAGTTGGTAGAGCATGGTGTTTGCAACGCCAGGGTTGTGGGTTCGATTCCCACGGGGGGCCAGTGTAAAAAATTAATAATAATGTATGCACTCACTAACTGTAAGTGCTCTGGATAAGAGCGTCTGCTAAATGACGTAAATGTAATATTGGCACACCCCAGAAGAAGCAGTCCTTCATAGGAATGAATGGAATTACAGTATTTCAATTCAATGTTTCAAGGAAAAATGACATGTATTTGTGTAATTTTAGTGGTGACAGTAACATTAGAACTTTCAAAAACGTATACTTTAAGGAAAACTTTTAAATGTTTTATTTTAATGTTTAGCTCACATAATGTAATTTAAAAGTATGCATTAAGGTGTCTGTAATAGAATAAACATGGCAAAAACAAATGTAGACATTACTAAATGCATTTCAATAGCTTTCAAAATATTTTTTTCAATGGTGGGGGAGTGCCAATCATTGGGTACGACCCCTTGAACTAAGTTCATGAGGTATTTAATATTCTTCAATAATTAATGGGTATACATCATTCATTTAAAAGTCAAAAAATGTATGTACCAATCATAGATTGCCCCTGTAAATATGCTAATAATTATCCTAAATGTGAACAAGACTCGCTAAAAATAAATGCATGTGTGGTTAGTGAGTGTTACATAACTGAAAACATTTGGAAAAGTTCAAGACATTTTAATCCCTAACAAAATCTGTAAATATCAACTTAATATGTAGCACACTACTGTGTTCATTCAGGGCGCATGTTGTCATGACAACCCAAGTGTTGGAGAATGTCAGTTAGATGACCAGTACTGTTTATGTTTTATATGCTTCTTATAGGATGTGCCTATGTCTCCAACATCTAATCATCCATCCATCCAACACAGGCAGGAGAATAGATGCATACACAGAAACACGCAGACACACTCACACACTCTATTTGTAAGACAATCACAAAAGAGCTAGATGAGGTGGTGATTACCATATCCTCAAGCCTCCTGGAGAGTACACACATACACTTGAGTTCTGATTAGGGTTGCAAAATCCGAGGAACTTTCAATAAATTCCCTCGTATTCCCGAAATCCTGGTTGGAGAATTCCCGGAATAAGGAGAAAATAAGCAGGAAATGCAGAATCCTCCAACCAGGATTTCTGGAACACCAGGGAATTTATTGAACGTTCCCAGAATTTTGCAACCCTAGTTCTGATTGTGTGAGTAACTGATGTCTGTAGTGTTTGTGTACCTGCTGTTGATGCATCCTTTGAACCAAATACATCATATAGTGATGAAGCAGCATTGCATCATAATCTAAGAGTATACAGTAAGTTTCCCTTCCTTTGAGAAACAAACACACATAGACATACATAGACTGGTACACTACATAAACACTCTCTCTCTCTGACTTTCTATGCGATGCAAACACAGCACACACACACACAAACACACACGTGCACGCACGCACACACACGCACAAAGACACTCTCATTAAAAAATAACATACACTCACTCCATCAAAGGGTAAAAGTTAATATTTTTGCAACTGGACGTGTACAGTAGTAAACAACATCTGAAGGCAGCAGCCCAAACACATTTTGGCTTCAAACATCTCTCTCTCTTTCTCTCTCTTTCTCTTTCTCTCTCTCTCTCTCTTTCTAACAGCCAAGAGACAGTTTATGTCCTCTCCCCTTAAAGTGTGTGTAAGAGCCCCCCGGCCCTCTCCTCTCCTCTCCCCACACCGAACCAATAACAGCACAGCACAGAGAAAAGCCATCAGCACCACCATTTGAACGCTTCCAATGCCGTTTGTTATGTTAGGCCTAATGACTGGATGGGTCCGGGGGGATGCATTTCACGCTTTCTGGTGAACACACAAGGCTTTTTAATCAGTCTTTAAAATAAATAAGCCATGATAGCATCCCTCTCGTTCCACCGCTCTCCCCTTGCTCTGCCCTGCCTTCACATTCAAATGGCTCGCAAATGGAACAAATGGGAATCAGATCAACAGATATATTGGCTCTGATAAGACACTGATGCATTTTAAATGCATGGGAAAGAATGGGTGCGGAGGGGAGGGGTATCTTTACTGCCGCAGAAAACACAATCTAACACTAAAACAGGAGCATTAGAATGGAGTGAAGCACCATTAAACAGCTTGTAGAAACAGAACCAAGTCATACATCATACTGTGACCTACTGTAGCTCTGATTATTGTCATAATTGAAATGAAAGTACATATTTAAAGGAGGCATTGTAACTTACATTGTAAGTTAAATCCATACTCTCTCTCCTTGTAAAGACATGGCTTGGGGCAGAAAACGTGTGAATGCTCATAGCCTGTAAATAATAGATCAGGTTGAGGGAGAGACAGACACAGAGTGGATGTGCCGAGAGAGAAAGGGAAAATGTAAAGGTAGTTGAGTTTAACTGGGGGCTAGGAAATAGTTTTTTTTTTTTATTGTGTGCTGTTGAACCCTTCTTTTTTAGCTAGTCTTCCTATGATAATAATAAGAATATTATTATAATAATGTGGTGGGTCCTCACCATACTGAAATTCAGAAGAAGAGAATGGTACAACACTTCAGATATACTCTTATTGTTTCTAAATGTTTGCTTCTAACTACCACTACTACTAAGGTATTTTTCCTGTGTGGAATGATGTCTGCAGGACTGAGCATCCCTTCAGCATGGATAATTCATCATATGAGGGGGACATGTAGAGTCCAGGGGGTTAAACACTGAACTTCAAGTGCTGTCTGTCTGACAGGCCTGAGATAGACAATACACACTCTCACACTGACTGGGACCTGACTAGAGACAGGATGATGAGAGGAGTCTGGCACCGCCATCGCCATGGTGATGGATGCTTCCACAGCCCAAGGTGAGGGGGCGGGTGTGCTACCCAGCCATCTGTCAAACAGTGGACTGACGGGAGGGGTGGTGCTGGTGGCTGTTGAGGAGGGGAGCCGCGCCTGGCAGTGTGACAGGGCAGTGCCCAGGGCAGAGGGTGATGGATGACCCTCTCTCTCTCTGCCGCACCTTCACTCAGGCTGGCAGGACTGGATCAATACCCAGCGGAAAGAGCCCTGAGAGGAGGAAGAGAGGGGGAATGAGAGGGCCAGCTGGAACTGCCTCCACTGGCGTACAAACATCCACTACCTGCCTCCTTCAGTCTATCAAGTCCATTTGTCACCTGTCATTGTTGTGACCCCTGTTGACCTCTGTCTCGTCCAAGCCTGTTAATCACTTCAGCCAAGTGCATTTGGTTTGCTTCGATCGCCGCAGACAACCTGGCCGGACAAGCTAGTTTACAACCTTGAGACAAATCAGCTGGGAAAGAGTGGATGATGGATGGGGCCCTGAAGGGGACAAGAATGGACTGGAGAGAGTCAGTAGGGCCTCCAAAAGAACCTCCAATCCACAGCTTATTCAGGCCCTCGATACACAAGTTTTTGAGCCGTTTCCGCTCTACTTCCTGAACTCCTCCCGTCGATGCAATCCACTTCCGTTCTGCCGGGCTGGGTTTGTTTTGCTAGCTAGCTCCGTTGTGCCGACAAAGCACTGATATCGCAGTGACAAAGAGGATATAAAAATTACAATTACAACATGAAGAAAAGTGGTTCGGGAACGACGTGTGCGGTAGTTGGTTGCAAAAACTCGAGAAAGCACCTGAACGAGTGGTTAGATAGAGAGTGCTACGACCACAAACCAGCTACGAAGAGGCAATGTCCATGCGCTCCATTGTTTACATTTTTCGCAAGCCTGATACCGACTCGGAATCAAGGACCTGGCTGAAGGCATTGAATCTAAAGAAACCACCCCTCAACGTTTTTGTTTGTTCCTATCACTTTGTTGACCAAAAACCTACCAAGGATAATCCTTTCCCAGAGTTGTGGTTGGGATACAATCGCCCTCCCCCAGCCAAAGAGGCGTCAACTCACCCAGCGGACCACTGCCTCCCCCCAGATAAAGAAACGCAGACTTGAATCTGAGGGTAAGTTCAGCAACTTTAGCTATGAAGCTGACAATACTGTTAATTATGAAGGAGTTGTCATACATTAACATTGCTACCGGTATTTTGCTAAGGCAGTTGATTGTTTTGGAGATGGGACAAACAATGCCCACGATAGCTACATCATTAATTGTGTGTGTGTGTGTGTGTGTGTGTGTGTGTGTGTGTGTGTGTGTGTGTGTGTGTGTGTGTGTGTGTGTGTGTGTGTGTGTGTGTGTGTGTGTGTGTGTGTGTGTGTGCCTGCCTGCGTGTGCCTTAGTCTACATCATAAATACAATGCAAGGTGGCAGGCTGTTGTGATGATGATTGTGTGTGTGCGTGTGAGTGCAATGTTGTAGTACACATTTTTCCATTGTGATGTTTGTAGTGAGAGGACTCTATGCCTGCATAAATTTTGCTCCATCCATGTTTTCTCTTCCCCTTTTTAGATGCTCCAGAAACCTGTCAGCCTGTCTGTGAGGCCGAGCCTGCTACACCAAAATTTCGAGATGCCCAGACCCAATGGGAGGATCCGTCACATATTGATCACATTTACTGTTCAACAACACAGTCTGTTAAAGTAGACAAGGCCACACAGTGCGAGGCAGAAATGGGTCCTACTGTGACCAGCACCACGGTCATTGATGATGCTAGGTCCCGGCTGTATACAGGAGTGCTTATGGTTCAATTCTTCACCCTGGTGACGGTGTTGTTGCCTTTCAGTAAGCCATCAATTACCCTTCCTGTTGTTGACCAAATACTTATGACGTTGATGAAACTAAAACTAAACCTAATATTAGGAGATATTGCTCACCGCTTCAATGTGTCTACATCCATGGCAAGCATTGTGATTAGTCACTGGATTGACGTGATGGGTGAACAGTTCAAAGTCCTGATCCCCTGGCTTCCAAGAGAGACCATTCGTGCCACCATGCCCTTGTCGTTTCAGAGGAACTACCCTCGAACCACCTGCATCATTGACTGTGCCGAAAGTGCCATGCAGAGAGCCACAAACCACGACTCAAGGAGTGACACTTTCAGCCAGTATAAATCACGCAACACTGTGAAATATCTCGTCACTGTGGCCCCTAATGGGCTAATCATGTTTATATCTGATGCCTATGCTGGCAGAAGCAGCGATAAGTTTATCACCATGTACAGTGGGTTCCTAGACTATCTGAGGCCTGGTGATGAGGTCATGGCGGACCGTGGGTTCACCATTCGAGACTTGCTTGATGAGAGAAGGGTCAGTTTGAACATCCCTGCTTTCACCTACAGGCGCAATCAGTTGACCAATGAGGAGATGACACGCACCAGGCGAGTAGCCAATGTCCGCATACATGTGGAAAGAGCAATCCAGAGACTGAAGGTGTTTAAGATTTTATCCCAGACTGTTCCCATCAGCATGGCACCGAAACTGGACAACATCTTAACCATCTGTGCTGGCCTAGTTAACCTGAAGAGTCCACTGATCAGTGAGGTTTAGAATCTTGCCCTGTGTCCCTGTCTACCAACACCCAGCCATGTTGTTCATTAAATACAGATAAACACAACAAATACTGCGTGCATTGTATTTTTTAATATTATATATGAATATTTTCATAGTTATGTAATTGTGTGGGCTGCTTTTGTATTTTATTTTTTAATACCTGTTAAGATTAAACACGCAATCTTTCTTGTTGAAGCCATTTGTTTAGTTTCCTCAAAACAATTAATTAATCCAGTGTTATTTATGTACAGTATGAGCTTACTATGAATTATGAACTGTGTTAAAATAAATTGTAGCACTCTAAGGATTGAAATTACATAAAACTTTATTTTCACTCAAACAGTAGGCACACTGATATATTGCACAGCATAAAGAGATCATGTAAACAATGGACATCTGTTGGCTCCTGTGGGCATGACCTAAATAAGGCAGTTTATTTTGGTTTTAAAATGCTGAGATATTTACTGCAGAACTGTAACCTTCCCTCAACAAAATCATCAACAATTTTCGGGAGCATGTGGGCAAAGTAGAATGTGCGCAGCCTTATGATATGCCCCTGGACAAAGCCTTGGTCGTAGGGTACTTCGATTTCTAGGTGCTCAGTTTTGTTCCAGATCACCAACTTGGAGTGCTGAAGCCCTGTGCAGTGCATCCCAATTTGTACCTGCATGTAGTAGCCTTTTGGACCATTGCAGGCAATATGGTAATCTACCCTATCTCCGTTTGCCACAGTTGTGATTTCGCAGTTCTTTGTTGGCAAAAATTCTGCAAGTGACTTGTTTCCCATCACAGGTGATTTGATCTCCAACAGAATGTCGTTGTTTATCACTCCATCTGGAGATGCTGCAAGCCACGGTTCCTTTTCGCACACCGCTGTGTTTACACCGGCAGACGTTGTGCAAACAACTTCCGGCGGAAATGAAATGCATTTGTGTAGAGTTATGGCGCCAACCGGGATACAGCGCGTAAACTTGTGTATAGGGGCTTCACAACTATTCATCATAATCATTGTTATCACTCAGTGATTAGATGTTCAATAGAAGCCAAAGTAAAAGAGTGCATCGTCATGCACCATAAAAGACTAAGGAGAGGCAGACAGAACTCTCTGCACTCTGAGGAGACTCTCTCTCTACCTCTCTCTCTCTCACACTCCCCCTCCTCCCTCTCTCTCTTTCCTCCCTACACTCCCTCCTTCCTACAACATCTGCACTGCAGGAGTTCACACCATCTGAATATAGTTGTATAAATAGAGATGAATACAAGGCTCACTTTACAAACTCTGTCTGACTTGTCTTTTTTCTAAACTTTTCCATTTACTGTAGGCCTATCTGAGGTATCTAACCATACAAAACACTCAAGAGAGAGAGAGAGAATTGATTATGGCATAATGGATTATTATGGCAGGATGTTGCGTGGAAGAGAGGGAAGGAGGGAGAAGCATGAGAACAGAAAGAGAGAGCAAGAGACTGGCAGCATGGAGGTATTTTACCACGCTCTGGTTGTTCCCATCAGCCCCAACAGTGGTTTGCACTGAGCGGGAGTACTGCTCCATGCGAGAGAATGTTGTGAGACCAACAGTAACAGTCTCCCACTCTCTCCATTACATAGAGAGCAAGGAGAGAGGCTACACACTCTATCCATCTCTCTTAACCTCATTCACTCCCTCTCTCCTGTCTCTCCACCCTCTACCCCTATGGGCTGGCTGTGTCAGCCCTCCTGCCCAGCGGAGCTGACTGTGATTGGATAAGACAACAGCATGGCTGCCTCTCACAGCACAGAGCCAGCAGCACGCAGACAGACACTACGCACACTCAGACCAACGCATGGAAGCAGCCATGCTCAGACACACAAGGACACACACTACTACACACAAACACACACACTACTACACACAAACACACACACATAGGAACAAAAACAAATCAAAATCCCATTAAAAGCTGATGCACTTAAAAGCTTTTTAACACTCATGTGTCATCTCTGTGTAAATCAGTACTGTAGCTGGGTTAGACTAGTAGAGGAATCAAACGCTTTCACTCTCTGTCTAGTCAGACCATTTCTCCATCACACACTATTCTACTCTTTCCTCCTTATAGGCTACACCCTGCCTGCTCGCTGAATCTCATCCTCCCAAGATTGGAGTGCAAAGAACAGAGGGAGGATTGAGTTGGAGAACAGAAGACAGACAGACAGACAGACAGACAGACACGGAAAAAAAGAATGGCAAGTTCAGAAAGAAACCTCTAGTACTGATTTAGTGAAATGTACTTCATTTTCTAAAAACCACATGCCTAATTCCTTAATCTTCAAGTCTCCAAGTGAGAAATATTATCTGCCAATTTTCACCCACACGCTGGGCCATTCTTTGGGTGAAGTTAAACCATGGAAGAAAATAATTTACACTCCGAATCCCATTATGTCTTTTATACACTGCATAGCCCCAGTCCTCTTTAGAAACGTGTTTGTGTTCTCTGCCATTGCTCAGGTCTCTCTTTAACACAATCACAGTGACAGGTCCACTGACCTGCAGCTACAGAGGTGTAGAGCTGAGCAGAGCTGGGTTCATGTTCACAGAGTTACACCAGCTAATTACACAACACCACTAAGGCCTGCGGTAGTGTGTACATTTTGTATGAGAGTGGTACCAAACAGAGACAAGGCTGCCAAACTTATCATGAGGTGATGACCTCTTCCACACAAAACCTGACGGTTTCAGGATTCATTATCACACAGTATACATTATTCATGTCTGTGAGCTGTTTCTCGCTCTCTGGCCGACAGTCACGCTAAACATGATTCTGCCCACCTCACACGGGGCCAATAAATATAATTACTAGAATGACTCTACTGATTAAAAGTTATGGATGAATAGGTGCACATGCTCCTATTCATCCATAGCTCAATTGGTAGACCATGGTGCTTGTAACACCAGGGTAGTGGGTTCGATCCCTGGGACCACCAATACGTAAAAATGAATGCACTGTAAGTCGTGTCTGCTAAATGGCATATTATTATCCGTACAGGTGTGTGATTAATTAAAGTTTCTGACTCGCATGAGATTATCCATCTATGGCAAAAAAGACTCCACAGAGAGAGAGAGAGAGAGAGAGAGAGAGAGAGAGAGAGAGAGAGAGAGAAGATAATTAAAACTCATCATCAGAAAGTCACACTGCACAGTAACATGTCAAACTGAGCTTGAAAGAGCCAGTCTGAGAGTGGTGCCACATCCATCTATCCCTTTATCATCCACCTTAAAGCACCAGTGCTTTGTTTGGTTTCTCAGGCAGGGTGGAACAGGGTGGAGGTGCTAATTGGCTAATGGTCGGATTGTAGCCTTGGCTCCCATCCTATGCTGCTTCCCAGTGTGTCGGCCTCGTCTACAGCCCTGCCGATGAGATAATCACCAGGGATGACTCATGGAACGCTGATCGATCCGCTCCCACTTCACTGCCATTCTGTACGGGCCACCTCACATTTCCTCCCATTACCACGGATGAGCTGTGATTGAAATGAGAGGTAATGTACTGGTCTGTGTATGTTTAAAAGCCCTATCTCCAGAGGGTAAAACACAGGGACGGGTCAAGCCCCACATCTGTGTCAGTCTACTGGGCAACTCAAATAGCATCAGGACCAAACAGTGGCATAATGCAGTGGGAGTAGGGTAGGGTCTCTGGGAGAAGCAGACAGTAAAACAATGTCTGGGAGAGAATAGGCAACAGACAGTAGAGGAGGAGGGTACTAGAGAAAATTAGTTTCTGAGTTTCCAACTGCATCACAGGTCACTGGAGTGTTTGAGAGACTCAGATTGTCAGGGAGTACAATAGAACAGAACATCACAAGGAAGCAGAGTATGAGGCAATATATTGGCAATGAGACTGCTTCAAATTGTATTGTTTGTGATAACAGACTGCCACAATGTCCTTGAGCAAACTTTATCAACTCCATCTGCATGCAATAGACTAGAGATAGAGAGCGATAGACAGTGAGAGATAGACAGAGAATTGTCCAATAACATAACTCAAAAGAGCCTGGCTGTGTGTATACGTGTGTGTGTGTGTGTGTGTGTGTATGTTTGTGAAATATCAAACCTAAAATGTAGGCAATATTCTTGTAAATGACAAGGCCTGCGGTGGGAACACCGTAATTCATTTCATAGTCTATGTCAGCCTTCACAGAGGACCTGTGAGGCAACACACACACACACACAGTGCAGACCTATGATTTGATGGGCTGGTATTAAGAGGACGAGTGCATGACACAGTCCACCACTGCTTCATTCAGACACAAAACCCCATTATCTTTAAGTGCTGTTGAAATGACTGGCTGTCGCTCTCATTTGGGATATATTGAAATTGCGTTATCAGGCCTAAACCTGGTTTAAAACACACACAGAGACATTTACAGCCAATCTTTTTCAACACAATTAAAAAAAGAGCGATATAGGGAAAAACTGTTGTTTCAATCTCATTGTTGTGCTCTCTCTCTCTCTCTCTCTCTCTCTCTCTCTATATCTCTCTCTCTCTCTCTCTCTCTCTCTCTCTCTCTCTCTCTCTCTCTCTCTCTCTCTCTCTCTCTCTCTCTCTTTTCCCTCTCTCTTTTCTCTCTCTCTCTCTCTCTCTCTCTCTCTCTCTCTCTCTCTCTCTCTCTCTCTCTCTCTCTCTCTCTCTCTCTCTCTCTCTTTATTGGCATGGGAAGCGTATGTTAACATTGCCAAAGCAAGTGAAGTAGATAGTAAACAAAAGTGAAATAAACAATAATTATTAACAGTAAACATTACACTCAGAAGTTCCAAAAGAATAAAGACATTTCAAATGTCATATTATGTATATATACAGTGTTGTAACAATGTGCAAATAGTTAAAGTACAAATGGGAAAATAAATAAACATAAATATGGGTTGTATTTACAATGGTGTTT
The DNA here is from genome assembly GCF_020615455.1 of Coregonus clupeaformis. Classification (NCBI taxonomy): domain Eukaryota; kingdom Metazoa; phylum Chordata; class Actinopteri; order Salmoniformes; family Salmonidae; genus Coregonus; species Coregonus clupeaformis. The sequence goes on from NW_025533959.1 coordinate 221,583, forward strand.
GTTCTTCACTGGTTGCCCTTTTCTCGTGGCAACAGGTCACAAATCTTGCAGCTGTGAAGGCACACTGTGGTTTTTCACCCAGTAGATAAGAGAGTTTATCAAAATTGGGTTTGCTTTCGAATACTTTGTGGATCGCTGTAATCTGAGGGAAAGATGTGTCTCTAATATGGTCATACATTTGGCAGGAGGTTAGGAAGTGCAGCTCAGTTTCCACCTCATTTTGTGGGCAGTGTGCACATAGCCTGTCTTCTCTTGAGAGCCAGGTCTGCCTACGGCGGCCTTTCTCAATAGCGAGGCTATGCTCACTGAGTCTGTACATAGTCAAAGCTTTCCTTAAGTTTGGGTCAGTCACAGTGGTCAGGTATTCTGCCACTGTATATTCTCTGTTTAGGGCCAAATAGCATTCTAGTTTGCTCTGTTTTTTTGTTTGTTCTTTCCAATGTGTCAAGTAATTATCTTTTTGTTTTCTCATGATTTGGTTGGGTCTAATTGTGTTGTTGTTGTTGTTGTCCTGGGGCTCTGTGGGGTCTGTTTGTGTTTGTGAACTGAGCCCCAGGACCAGCTTACTTAGGGCACTCTTCTCCAAGTTCATCTCTCTGTAGGTGATGGCTTTGTTACGGAAGGTTTGGGAATCGCTTCCTTTTAAGTGGTTATAGAATTTAACGGCTCTTTTCTGGATTTTGATAATTAGCGGGTATTGGCCTAATTCTGCTCTGCATGCATTATTTGGTGTTTTTCGTTGTACACAGAGGATATTTTTGCAGAATTCTGCATGCAGAGTCTCAATTTGGTGTTTGTCCCATTTTGTGAATTCTTAGTTGGTGAGCGGACCCCAGACCTCACAACCATAAAGGGCAATGGGTTCTATAACTGATTCAAGTATTTTTAGTCAGATCCTAATTGGTATGTCAAATGTTATGTTCCTTTTGATGGCATAGAAGGCCCTTCTTGCTTTGTCTCTCAGATCGTTCACAGCTTTGTGGAAGTTGTATTTGTGGTCCTGGCAACTGGACCTTTTTTGGATCAGCATTATTTTTGTCTAACTGAGATTTACTGTCAGGGCCCAGGTCTGACAGAATCTGTTATCTGTTATATAAAAGGATATCACTGACACATTCACTGAGTTCCCAAAGCAGGTTCATGACCCATAATCCCATAACGGAAAGACAATAAGAGAGGAAATGCAACAGTGTATGATGAGTACTGTAAGCCTGAGGGTGGTGTTAATAGCAGCAACAGCATCAGACAGCCACAGAGAGCGACACACATGCAAACATGATGGGACGTCTGCTGCTAGCTGGGAGGCCAGACAGACCAAGGCAAGCCTGCTCGAATTAGCTATAGTACTCACTAGCATGGATTGGAAGGCGTAGGCTGGCTGGTCCACATTGTATTAACTAGACTCTATGGAAATATGCAGTATACATACAGTATACGCTTACTTATAAACTGGGAGGTTCGAGCACTGAATGCTGATTGGCTGACAGCCATGATATATCAGACCATATACCACGGGTATAACAAAACATTTATTTTTACTGCTCCAATTATGTTGGTAACCAGTTTATAATAGCAATAAGGCACCTCGGGGGTTTGTGGTACAGTGCCTTGCAAAAGTATTCATCCCCCTTGGCGTTAATCCTATTTTGTTGCATTACAACCTGTAATTTAAGGTTTTTATTTGGATTTCATGTAATGGACATACACAAAATAGTCCAAATTGGTGAAGTGGAATGAAAAAAATAACTTGTTTCAAAGAATTCTAAAAGATAAATAACGGAAAAGTGGTGCGTGCATATGTATTCACCCCCTTTGCTATGAAGCCCCTAAATAAGATATGGTGCAACCAATTACCTTCAGAAGTCACATAATTAGTTAAATAAAGTCCACCTGTGTGCAATCTAAGTGTCACATTATCTGTCACATGATCTCAGTATATATACACCTGTTCTGAAAGGCCCCAGAGTCTGCAACACCACTAAGCAAGGGGCACCACCAAGCAAGCAGCACATTGAAGACCAAGCAGCTCTCCAAACAGGTCAGGGACAAAGTTGTGGAGAAGTACAGATCAGGGTTGGTTTATAAAAAAATATCAGAAACTTTGAACATGCCACGGAGCACCATTAAACCATTATTAAAATATTGAAAGAATATGGCACCACAACAAACCTGCCAAGAGAGGGCAGCCCACCAAAACTCATGGACCAGGCAAGGAGGGCATTAATCAGAGAGGCAACAAATAGACCAAAGATAACCCTGAAGGAGCTGCAAAGCTTCACAGTGGCGATTGGAGTATCTGTCCATAGGACCACTTTAAGCGGTACACTCCACAGAGCTGGGCTTTACAGAAGGATGGCCAGAAAAAAAGCCATTGCTTTAAGAAAAAAATAAGCAAACACGTTTGGTGTTCGCCAAAAGGCATGTGGGAGACTCCTAAACATATTGAAGAAGGTACTCTGGTCAGATGAGACTAAAATAGAGTTTTTGGCCATCAAGGAAAACGCTATGTCTGGCGCAAACCCAACACCTCTCATCACCCCAAGAACACCATCCCCACAGTGAAGCATGGTGGTGACAGCATCATGCTGTGGGGATTTTTCATCGGTAGGGATTGGGAAACTGGTCAGCATTGAAGGAATGATGGATGGCGCTAAACACAGGGAAATTCTTGATGGAAACCTGTTTCAGTCTTCCAGAGATTTGAGACTGGGACGGAGGTTCACCTTCCAGCAGCACAATGACCCTAAGCATACTGCTAAAGCAACACTTGAGTGGTTTAAGTGGAAACATTTAAATGTCTTGGAATGGCCTAGTCAAAGCCCAGACCTCAATCCAATTGAGAATCTGTGGTATGACTTAAAGATTGCTGTACACCAGCGGAACCCATCCAACTTGAAGGAGCTGGAGCAGTTTTGCCTTGAAGAATGGGCAAAAATCCCAGTGGCTAGATGTGCCAAGCTTATAGAGACATACCCCAAGAGACTTGCAGATGTAATTGCTGCAAAAGGTGGCTCTACAAAGTATTGACTTTGGGGGGGGTGAATAGTTATGCACGCTCAAGTTTTCTGTTTTTCTGTCTTATTTATTGTTTGTTTTGCAAGAAAAAATATTTCGCATCTTCAAAGTGGTAGGCATGTTGTGTAAATCAAATGATACAAACCCCCCCCAAAATCAAATTTAATTCCAGGTTGTAAGGCAACAAAATAGGAAGAATGCTAAGGGCGGTGAATACTTTCGCAAGCCACTGTATATGACCAATATACCACGGCTAAGGGCTGTATCCAGGCACTCCACTTTACGTTGTGCATAAGAACAGTCCTTAGCTGTGGTATATTGGCCATATACCACACCTCCTCTTGCCTTATTGCTTAAATATACATACAGTACATACAGGTAACTTCCAAAATAAAGGAAACACCAACATAAAGTGTCTTAATAGAGCGTTGGGCCACCACAAGCCAGAACAGCTTCAATTCACCTGGGTATATATTCTACATGTGTCTGGATGTCTATTGGAGGGATGTGACACCATTCTTCCACAAAAAAAATTGACCGTGCTGGAAAACGCTGTCTCAGAATTTCCCACAAGTGTTCAATTGGGTTGAGACCTGGTGACACACACACACTTTAAACCCCTTTAGCAGACGCTCTTATCCAGAGCATTTTTTTATATTTTATACTGGCCCCCCGTGGGAATCGAACCCACAACCCTGGTGTTGCAAGCGCCATGCTCTACCAACTGAGCTACACGGGACTCTTTCAAAGTCACTGTGATCTCTTCGTCTAGCCATGGTAGCCAGAATAATGGGCAACTGGGCATTTTTATACATTACCCTAAGCATGATGGGATGTTGAATGCTTAATTAACTCAGGAACCACATCTGTGTGGAAGCACCTGCTTTCAATATACACGTACTTTGTATCCCTAATTTACTGGAGTGTTTCCTTTATTTTGTCAGTTACCTGTACATACAACATACAGTGCGCATACAGGGTAGAGAGGGCATACAGAGACACTTTCAAACTGGATGTAATCATTGCAAAACACCACAATGAAATTTGCGCCAAAACTAAATGTTGACTACATGAGCTGCTATATTCTGACTGATGGATCACCTATATTCACCTTATCCTGTGTATTCTAAAGGTCAGTTTATACTTGGTCTAACGACATGTCTGTAGACAAATAGAATGGGACAAGTGTCGCTGGTCAAAACAACAGTTCATTTATACTCCAGTGGAATGTCTGCAGATCGTCGCTGCAACTGTCAGTTTCCTTGTCGCACATGAAAAAAGTTTAAGTCTCAGTGACTGTCGCAACATCTGTTGTCGTGGTTACCGGACTGCCACACCAACCAGACCACATCTTCCTGTGACAAGCTGATGCAGGAGTTCTAAAATTCTCTGATAGAATGACCAACTTTTATTTCGTCACACTGTGGCAGTAAGTTTTTTTCTGTAAGCTCGCCATTACCTTGTAAATAATGTTGTGGGTGTATTTTCCTGTAATAATGAATAGAAAGTAGCTAAAGTTAAGATGTCAGCTATACTCTGGTCATTACTTGAACTGGGTAGCCAGCTAGCTAGCTAACTAGAAAGCAATGAACCAAAACATTGTTTAGAAAATAGCTTTCAGTTGCCTGGCTTGCTAGGTTGACATTTACTGAATTCATTTTTAAACGGATGCATTTATTGGTGTTAAAATAGAGAAGGTATGCTATTTGGAGCACCGGGCTGCTGATGTCATGCAGATGCTGTCCTTTTGTGTTTATACTTTTACATAAGGACAACGACAAGTTTGATGTCGGACGACAAGAGAATGTTAATGACGTCGCTAAGACAATTGTCTACAGACATGTCGATAGACGGACTGTAAATCAGCCTTAACAGTGTTTGCATGATGTGGCGTCTTTATCAGAGTGCACCGTCTAGAAAAAATACCAAGTGGAAAGTAGGGCTGTGACAATACCAGTATGGCAATATTTTTTCTATGGCAAAAATTCAAACACGAAGCAGACCAAACTCTTTGGTCCTTTAAAAAGCTGCTGTTTGTAAAATATTGTGTGAAATAAATAAATGTGACACATAATGATTCCAACATTAGGGCTGTTTTCCTAAATAAATTAATTCCGCTTCGTGTTTTGTTCCATTGCCACGATACTAACGAGTATTGCGATACTGGTATAGTCCCGGCCCTAGTAAAAAGCAGAAAAATTGAGATTTTATGTGGTTGGACGTACACCACGAACACCAATTACAGAGCTCTTCCTGCACTGATGGGTTTTAGTCTTGGCACATCCCACCAACCACTTAATTTGATTTAATAAACGTTCCATTTTCTTCCAAGAGGGAGCACCAGTTAAAAGCATTCCTGTGTAGAGGTGTCCTTGAGATACCAGCCAATGTAGCCACATCTTTTAATTCAAGCCCTCCTTTCCCTCCTTCCAGCTACTCTCCAGCCTCCATAACTGGGCTTACACTCTGCCTGACCTGGCTGGAGAAGATGTCCTGCCTGACCTGGCTGGAGGAGATGTCCTAACTTATCCCTTCCACCCTGCTCTTGACCCTCTCTGAACCTGCTGACTAACTCTGTTGACCTCTTCCTTGGTCCTTCTGTTCTCTCTCTTGACCCTGACCATTATATCTCTCACTATACCTCATACCGTCACTAGTCTTCATCGCCAGACTGTCAACACTGGTGCACCACTTCTTCCTGACCTTGACCCACTGGCACTGTGACCATTGTCTACATTAGGAAGGACCCGACCTCCTGTCAGCAGTGGCCTCCAGATTGGCATGGGTCCCTCTGCACCAAGCCTTACACAGTGGCCTCCGACTGGCATGGGTCCCTCTGCACCAAGCCTTACACAGTGGCCTCCGACTGGCATGGATCCCTCTGCACCAAGCCTCCTAGTGGCCTCCAGACTGGCATGGGTCCCTCTGCACCAAGCCTCCTAGTGGCCTCCAGACTGGCATGGGACCCTCTGCACCAAGCCTCCTAGTGGCCTCCAGACTGGCATGGGTCCCTCTGCACCAAGCCTCCCAGCCCAAGGACAGGGCCTCTTTATTGTAGCATCTCAATGTCCTAAAACCAAGGTTGTCCTGGCAATGAAAGAGCTAATAAAATAACTCTCTATCCTTCCTTCCCCCCATCCCTCATGCTCTACCTCACTCGCCTCTTCAGTTTTACAGAGATGGTTAAATTAGCTCCCCTGCGGGCAGTATTAGCAATACATAAACAGGATTGTGCACACACACAAATAGGTTTCAGTACACCCCCCCCACACACACACACACCCCCACACTCATTCACACACGTACACACCAGAGGTGGGACAAAGTCATTGTTATGCAAGTCACAAGTAAGTCTCAAGTCTTTGCCCTCGAGTCCCGAGTCAAGTCGAGTCAAAGATGAGGCAAGTCCCAAGTCGAGTCAAAAGTCAAAGCCATCAAGTCTCAAGTCGAGTCCAAAGTCCTACATTTTAGTTTCGAGTCATTTCAAGTCCTCTTAGCAAGCCTTTGCAAGTCATTACAAGTCCTCGTAGCAAGTCTTCTCGAGTCATAAGGCGCAAGTCCAAGTCAAGTCACGAGTCATTGATGTTAAAGTCCAAGTCGAGTTGCAAGTCTTTGTACATTTTGTCGAGTCGAGTCTGAAGTCATCAAATTCATGACTCGAGTCTGACTCGAGTCCAAGTCACATGACTCGAGTCCACACCTCTGGTACACACACACACACACACACACACACACACACAGACCACTGCAAAGGACTACGTAATTATCTAAAGCATAGAAAAGGAAGTTTAAGACTTCTGTGTCTCTGAGTTGTAGTGTTCTATTGTCTATGGCTCTGGGAGGAGACACACCTCGTCTCATCAGTCTGCCTGTAGAGAGGTGAGTGGGAGCGGGGAGTGTGAGGCACACAGGGGGAGGGAGGGGGCGTTTATCACTACCCCTAAGTCACTCAGCAGGCCCCCAGGGGTTTCAGACAAACTCTCACAGACAGATATCACTCTCCCTGGAGCCCCTCACACCCATATAGCATCTGATCACACTAGGGTAATACACTCTCCTTCTCTCTCCCCTCATCACTGTTTACTTTGATTGTCTCGCTCAGTTTCTTTGTATTCCTCATTCAAATTATCTCTTTCTCCATCTCTTTCCTACTCTCTCTCTCTCGCTGTCTCTCTCCCTCTCTTAGGGCTGGCACAATTACGTACAGTTGTGTCACCGACGATTATGGATGAAGGCCGTCATGAAAATAAAATAACCGTCATAAGCATTTTTTTCTATTCGTACTCTCTCTGTCTCTTTTCTCTCTCTGTGTGTGTTTCTCTCTCGTTCTCTTTTTATAGCGCTCAGTGCCACAGTGTCAGAGACATGCTACTGTGACAGCCATAATGACGGTCTCCTCTCTCTCTCTTTTTGAAAGTGTTACCATAACCTTTGACCCCCAAAAGACAGGGGGAGCAGAAACTTGCTGCCATGAAAACAGAAACCTTGGCGACAGTGCAATCATTTAAATGATCATTTGTCTCTCTCATGGTCTCTCTGTCTGTCTTTCTTTTCATCTCACTAAATATTTTTTACAAGAAAGAGAGACAGAAGATGAGAAAGAGATAACTTGCTAGATTTCCTTTACTCTTGGAAAGAACATATTGTTCAGTGATGCCTGTTCACTAACAACCCAGCATGTATCCAAACACAGCTAGACACAGACATATACACACACACACACAAACCTGACAGTCAAAATAGAAGAATGACTACACATTTAAATCAGAACGGAGCTCTCAAAACACACTAATGAAAACAGCAAGCATCCAAATAAAGCCAAGGGATTTAGGCTGCCCTAAGGCTACAAGAGAACATTCACAAACATTTATTCTTCTTTGCTAAAACAGAACAACTGAAAATGAGTAATTTCACCACAGCTGGCCCACAGCGCTGTGTTTGCATATAGTTAGTAAACCTTCATTTATATTAATGCGAACAGTGAAGTGTTTGGGGCTTTGTAATTGAATGAATTTGATTACATTAAGAGTATTAAATGGGTCCCCATAACTGAGCCACTGTCTGAGAGCAGGGGATGGATCCGTTATATTCTATAATGTAGGGGGAGAAACTGCTGGCAGTGGGGTAGCCATTACGGCTCAAACCTCCACAGCCATTATGTCTCAGGCAGGGAGATATAGTTATGGCTGTTTCTCTCTACATAGTGACCTATGACCTCTTACCTAAAGCCTACGTATCCTTACGGAGTCACATAAGGCCTGTGGCAGCTAAAGTGGGCTAGTGGACTACAGGGAAAGCTTACACAATATGGAGAAAATTCAGAAAATATATGATACTGTTTCACACGAACGGTAATGAAGTAAAAAAAGATCAGCAGGAGAGAGAAGGGGTACAGGAGAGAGA